>NW_011347105.1:0-9106 GCF_000735185.1 Notothenia coriiceps
ATGTTATTGTCTGCAAGAAGAGTTCGCCCGATGAATGTTTGTACAGCAAAAATGACATTAGCCCGCATGGTTTTTCATACCACTGCTACGCTGACGACACCCAATTAATTCTGTCCTTTCCCCGCTCAGAGACCCAGGTCGTCGCACGCATCTCTGCTTGTCTAGCTGACATCTCACAGTGGATGTCTGCTCATCACCTCAGGCTCAACCTTGACAAGACTGAACTGCTTTTCCTTCCGGGAAAAGATTGTCCCACTCTTGACCTAACAATCAACATCGGCACCTCTGTTGTTTCCCCGACTCAGACTGCAAGGAATCTGGGTGTGACCCTAGATAACAAACTGTCCTTCACTGCAAACATCGCTGCTACAACCCGCTGCTGCAGATACACTCTTTACAACATCATGAGGATACGTCCCCTCCTGACCCAGAAAGCGACGCAGGTTCTGGTCCAGGCTCTCGTCATCTCACGCCTAGACTACTGCAACTGACTACCTGGCTGGTCTACCTGCATGTGCCATCCGACCTCTGCAGCTCATCCAGAATGCAGCGGCTCGTCTGGCCTTCAACCTTCCTTATTTTTACACACCACACCGCTCCTCCGCTCCCTTCACTGGCTTCCGGTAACTGCTAGAATCCACTTCAAAACAATGGTACTTGCGTACCATGCTGCGAATGGATCTGGCCCTTCCTACATCCAGGACATGGTTAAACCGTACACCCCAGCACGTGCACTCCGCTCTGCATCGCCCAAAGAGCTCGCTGCACCCGCACTGCGAGGGGGACCCAAGTTCCCAAGTTCTTCAGCAAAAACACATGGGTTTGCTATCCTGGCTCCAAAATGGTTGAATGAGCTCCCCATTGAAATCTGGACAGCAGATAGTTTGCACATCTTCCGGGGGAGACTGAAAACTCATCTCTTTCGACTCCACTTCGATCGATAGAATTACTAACAAAGAATTTCTAACAGAGCACTTATATACTAAGGGCTGGCTTATCTAAAACCAGTTGAGTAGTACTTGAAATGTTTTAGCTCTATGAAACCTGATGTACTTACTGTATATGATTCTGTTTTCTTCACGTTTGTATCTTGTTGGTCGAACGCACTTATTGTAAGTCGCTTTGGATAAAAGCTTCAGCTAAATGCAATGTAATGTAATGTATAGTACAGTGGTTTTATGTGGCAGGGGTTGAGCGACTCCAGCCCCTTGGTGATGAAATGCTCAAGAAAATGTGGTCAAATTAAAATAAATAAAAACGTGCTGTGCCACATGCTAAAGCATTTTGCGATATGGTGGCACAATGCATGGTTCTGCCATTGATGTAATGTATGACACTTTTTTAATGGAAAAGTGTACTTTTGTTTTATGGCCCCTGTGTTTCTCCGCTACGCTACACACATCATCTTTCTTTGTTGTCTGTATTTTTGTTTTATTTGTATTGTTTTATTTTGTTCAAAAGGTGTACAATATATAAGGCTTTGTACATGTTGACAATATTGTCAAATAAAAAGGAACATATCAAATTAGCCATGCATCATTACCACAACGGTCCATTAAAGTCATTCCAAATGTAGCTTGCACTTTCTGGTTCAGCTCCTTTCCGTTTATTGCTTCAGTCTTTGCTTGTTCAGAATTAGATCTATATATGTTTTCTCATTTAAATAAATCCACTACAAAACCACAAACCTTATTTTATTTTGCAGAGAAAAAGCCTTTCATTGCACATATGTTCTTGATTTTCCATTAAGAATAACAAATATTACGTAATATGGGACATAAAAGGGTCTCAGACTTAAAATAATTGTGCTTTTTGTGCATCTTTTGTTACAAGTGAAGAAAAAGACTGGCAGTCTAACTCAATGAGGAGTGATAAGGTAAAGTATGATCAAAGTAAAATATCTTGCCAATTAAGTTACAAAAACAATGACATTCATCCTCTGTTTTGGTTTATGTAGAGACATGAACACATCAAAGTATAAACGCTAGGGAAAAGCTGCAGTCAGAGAAAGGAAACAAAATACTCTGTGCTTCTGAAGCCGAGCAAGAAAACAAATTGCTGTCTGAACTGTTTCCAGGCCCTCAGAGATGCACTAACTGCAATTTGAGACTGGCAAAGGGAATTAATACTGTTAATGAGGCAGGTTAGAGGGAAAGTCCTTTATAGTTATCCTCCCCAGAGTTAAAGGTGACCTCTCTAATCTAACCCAACACTGCAGTACTCAGACGATCGCTGGCTGCTGGCTCAGGCAATATATAGCAAAGCCACACAGAAGAGCTTTAGATCCACGTATCAAACCAATCAAGGCACCTTCTGACAACAAATGGATCAGCGGGTAAAACAAATATTCTTAAGAAATGCATAACCTTGAAGTTTGTTTTTTCAAAACATACTTATCAGTACCAATTACAGGGAAAACACTTTTACTGCTCTTACTGTTCAAGGCTTGCAAACGTAAAAAATGTTTCGTAAATCCTGAAAAGCCGGTAATTCAGAGATAATTTGTGACGTTTAACTTGCATTTAACACAACTCCAACAACACAACCAATGTTTTTGCTACTTTCATCTTGAACTGTTGTTAGGTAATGCTTACAGAAAAAGTAATTTTACAACTTTTCTAATTTAGAGGTTATCGCTCCATCAAGACCCACTATTGGCTGTAGAGTATTGTTGTAGCCATTCTGTTGTGGGAGATGACAGATGGCCAGATATTAACCAGCACCATGCCGTGTACAGCGTAACATTTGCATTTATCAAATAGAGTTTAGAGTGTATATAGATAGCATAGTAAGTCAGAGAAAGAGAACATTTTGGTTTAAAACCCGGAGTGAACACTCAATAAAACTTACCTCCTGATGTTTGCTGCGATAAAAACAGACACCTTCAGTACATTTTGGATAAATGCATTGTTTATTGATTACTGACACTACTGACTGTGTGCTTGTACCTAAGATGACAAATTATCCCACACACTACTCATTTTTCTATTAAATGGCATACTCTGTTCCCCGTATAGAAAAAGGAATTGCATTACTGCTACTGTTTTGTGTTTATTGATTTGTCTCTGGCACTTGATACACTCTCTTTTTTGAGATTGCTGCAGATCAGATGATTGTCAGGCAAATGCCTGTAATTGGATTCATGGCCATTATAACTCACTATGGGGAGACAAGGTTAAATACTTCTGTAGTATTGACGATTGTGATATCATGAATATGATTAAAATATGACTTTTTTTGTGTAATTTCTGGTTGTATTTCTTTCAACTATATTAGTGTCTTTACATGGTTTCATATAATTCGACATAAAAATAAGTTGAAATAAAAATGATATTATTTAAGCAGTTGGTTGCAAAATGTAAAATCCTGTCCCTGACATGTTGTTTTGAGATCTGTATGATGTTATTGATTTATTATAAAATATGTTATTGCCTCTGCAGAGACACGTATTGTTTGCTTGGAGCACTATTGATCTTCCATGATTATAAAACACCTGTCAGTCAATAGCGTAACCCATCAAATAAACAACAATAACAAAATATTAGTGATAAGTAATCAAAAATAATTTAACAAACAAGATTAAAGTCAGAAAGAATATTCTAAACATAAAATAATCAAATATAAAAGTCTGTGTATACCACTCATCCTCGCAAATGTGAACCTGTCAATACTTTCAGATTCAAAAATTTTCTCAGTATTCCCAGGGTTACTGCAGAGTATCTCAGATCATAATTGACCTTACATTTCTGAGAATAAGCAATTACAACCACCCCCAGCAGAGTCCACATACTTTGGTAAGAATTATAAACGTTCTACAAAGCATAAGCCACATTTAGGTGCATTGAGGTCGTAGTTTCATTTATTATTAATCTACTAAAACCAAAAATCCATCCAGACTTCCCCTGACGCATACGTGACCTATTTCTCTTCACAGTGTGAAACCTTCACATGAGACTCCTAAAGGGAGGTAATATAAATGCAGTGTGTGATTTAGCACTTCCATCTGTTTAACCTGCTTTGCATGCATGGTTGTATTTAATACATTAAAATAACACTAACCCATAGCTGTAGTGTTTTTAAATACAAACAGTGTGTGTGAGACACCGATAATATGTAGAAAGGGCTTAAAGCACATGACAGTGAACATATTCCAGGATGGATATACTGTACAGTACATGACCTTTGCAGAAGTGTGCAATCTTATGAGATGCTATCTAAGGCTTGGCAGCAAGGGAATCGTGTAATTGTACACAGAGGGGAAAGAGAGCAAAGGAGCTACATGGTATATATAGGAGGTTTTAATAAGTGACAATGACTGAATAGAGCATATGCAATTATTTGCGTTGTTGTTGACTGTGCAAGTTATGGCAACTATACTTACAGTCCATTGCTGACGGAGTGATATAGTGTATTTGACTCCTTACTGTTCTTAAATATAAAAGTCAGGGATGGATTTATGGTCTACAATTCTATCCAACATGAAACATGCTAAGAGTTGTTTTGCTCGTTTGCTTAAGGTTTTCAGATTGAAAGCAATGCCATCTGAAAGGGACATGACAGTCCTGGGTTCATCATGTAAATTGCAGCACTGATACGTATATCTCATTCTGGCTAAGAATATGTCAAAAGATAATAAAACATTTTTTTCCAGCACAATTGTTTAAGATTACAGTACATTTATTTTAGGTTGGCTGAACATACCATCAATGCACAAAAAGCAAATCTACTACACAAGGTTCAACATAAAACATTACTCACACTTTTAAAAATAACTTATAGCTTAATATATGTGAGAAATTATTTACAATAAGCTTCTCTGTAGTTTTATGTCATTTTGTACATTACTCACATATATTAAGCTATAAGTTATTTTTAAAAGTGTGAGTAATGTTTTNAGATTTTTAAATACGTCGCTAAACTCCTTGAAAAGGTCCTCTTCCTTTTCTCGAAGGTACACGACAAGGCAGCGGATGGCTATAGTTCTCTGTGTTCTTCAATTGTATTGTGCTATTTTTGAAAAAGGAAAAAAAGAGAAATTATCTAAATTAATATATTCTGAATGGATTGCCAACAATTTGCATTTCAATCAGGAGAGACGTGAAGTATGAAATACATGTTTATTACCGGGACACATAATATGAAGGAATAGTGATTGACAGATAATAACAAGTGAATGAAATGATGTTTGGCGATTAGGCCCCGGTGCAGGATGATCATTCAGGAGGGGAAAAAAATGCTCCGATGAACCCCCCGGGGTCTAGACACTGGTGGTGGTGAAAAGTAATTCGGTCCGGTCTGAAGGGAGAAGGTTTTAGCTTGGCCCTGTATTAGGAGACAGGAGGCGAAGGGGTGGAGGTGGGTTGCGCGTTGACACCTGAAATGACAACTGACAGAGAGGGAAGAGCAGATTTAAAGGGGTTAGCGGGTGCGATGATAGGCTTGTGAGAAATTGTGGGAAATCATTGGCTAGCTGGGGAGTAACGCCCCCGATCACTTATTGAGAGAGGAGAAAGTATTGAAATGACGTGTAACAGCCAGAGGATATTGGTCTTCCTGATTGAACTTGCGCTGAGCTTCATTTCAATGACAACTCTAAATAACGATCCTGAAGCATGTCCTTGATCTGCTTGACCAAGATTCATTTTTAATAAAAAGCGACATCACAATAGTAACCAAAGTATTTTTACTCTCACAGTAGCCTCTACTACTTTGTATCCTCTCACCTAACTATTCACAGTTCAAAGGCTGCTAATTTTGGTCAAACAGCAATTTGCCTAATACAGTGCAACTACAAGGGCATCTACTGTATTTGAATGACAAAAGATGACGCTCACCTTAAAATGTCCTTTGTGTAGTATTTCTATTTGTCTTAACTGTTGGAACTTGTCCAGGCATGTTAAGTGGGAGTGGACTTGAAATCCTTAACCCAAGGTGTAGAACAATTAAGTTATCAAGCCAATTGCATTACTTACTACAACTTGAATTTTGTTTTAAGTCAATTAACACAGACATCAGAGTTCAAATTACACACAATATTAAGTTGATGTAATTACCAACATTATTACGTCAACACAACTTATAAATTAATGTTTGTAACTTAAAATGTTTATCTAAATCAATTAACTCACATTTTATCTTGCAACCATGCATTTAATTAAATTGAGGTGAAAGGTCGCCTGAATTCGTTTTTAGAGTGTAGTTACTGTTGCACAAACAATCAAGATTGGACCAGTTCAATCAATATCTGCATGTAAGGCCACATTAAGAGCCTGTCACATTCCACTATTTCCATCATGATGTGTGCATCATGCTAATTTTGTGAGAGGTCCGTGTTTAGTCACCCTGTTTTATGAAACAGTTCCTGCAGGGAGTGTGCATTCAGAGGCAAACTTTTTCCCCATCTGCCACCCAGTGGGATATTTCTGTGGGGAACTCTCCCATAAACCATATGCACCCAGTGAGATTTCCCTTAAGTTGCTTTCTCTGAAGAAAGCCCTGTTGCTGCACAGAGCTAGCTTCAGTCAAGCGTGTTAGTAATCTATATGCACTGTTGGTCCACCTGTGCTGAACTCTCCTTTTAGGACTCGCAACAGTGCGTTTAAACAAAACTGTCATGGAAACCTGCCAACATCGCACATTTAAGTCCAGAACTGGGCCCCTGTGTACATTTTATACCTCTATTCTCACAATTGCCAAGCTTTAGAAAACAATAGGTAAAGTAGGTTTTTAAATGTTGCAATCAGTTTTCGAAAAGCAGTATCCCACTTGTCTTATGATTCCTATTTACTTTATATGGAACGAACCATAAAGTGTGATCAAAACGGTTTGACTAAGAAATATCAACATATAATTCATGATAATCTAGTCAGTGCTGAATATGATGCATAAATAGAAAATAAACTTTTTCCCACTACATCTGTTTTAGAGTTAAATAGCACAGATGTCCCCACTTTGCATGAAATAGATTATAGATGCCATCTAGATGAATCAATATTGTCTACAGTTCAATGAAATTATATAAATATAATTTAAATGCTCTATGAGCCATGGAAAGGAATAGGGATTTAGTTATTTCGAAGAACCACACAGGCTCTAAAGCCATGGGAAAGTAATTGCAATCAATTTCCAGCACTTGCTATGACAGTGTATTTATACAGTACACATACTATTGATTTCTCAGCCATTTATCTCACTCACTAACCAATTTCCTGAAGGGCATCAGTTTTGAGTACACTCTAACTTCAGATTATTCAAATAGATGTTAAAAATTGATTCACCTGAAGAGGCGATTATGAATTGATGAGTCATTTGGTCTCACACTCCGAAGTTCCAGCTTTCGCTATTACAAAATCAACACAAGTCCCAATGCCAAAAGCTAATTTTAATTAGTCAATCTGAGTTCATTACCTTAGGAACTTGTCTCATTTTTCTAAAGGCGACGAGGTTACTATATGAACGCTCATCCTAATGTCTCTCTCCCCACCTGAGTAATTTTGCAGTATGAACCACTGTCCCCTACAGGTGCTAGGGTACGCGTTGTGCAAAATGGAGACTAATTGGAAATGATCGCTGACAGAAGCTTCAGCCACAGGGTCCCTTAATGATCCAGGCAGCACTTGGATCACAGCGAGCCCCCCTCTCTGCCTTTGAAAGGCATTTAGAGTCGATGACAGCAGCCCAGGCCCTGTTGAGGGACCGAGGGTTTACAGTTATGTTGTGTCGTAAGGTTGGAGAGGGGAGAGGGAGGGGATCCTCTTTGACAGACGAAAGCCGACTGGAAATTGAAGTGGAGGTGGCTCGGATGTCATAGGTAAAAAATGTAGGCTATTTTTCTAAGAGCATCAGCCACATTTTATTTGGTAGTGACACCTTTTCTGGATGCATCATTTACTTGTATAGCTTGAATTATTGGATAGTACTAAACTCTTGTTCATTTTTAAATGTATATCGTGTTTCCTTTTTTTTTACAAGGTGTATTGACAATAAGCAAACTATAGACCACTACAAAATAAAATAATCATCTTTATTTAATGCACAGTACTATTATGCATGGTGTATTTCACAATAAATAAAATGGTCTCCCTTTTTTACAACACCATTTTCTGTTCCTGGCCAAATGTTCCTCCAAACAAGCATTAGTGTTGTTATGGTCTATGCCCGGGACATAACACTGCCAGCTAGAGTAATATCAGGATTGAAAGGATATCTAATTTATCTGGCAAGGAAATTCAGCAGGTTCCTCTACTGTATACTTAGCACCAAGCCATATGGTTATAAGTATTCCCTCTGAGAAAAACCTTGGTGATTCATCTTTGTCAGTGCTGTTCCTCTCAGAAGAGGGGGAGGACAGATGGGTAGTGTTTGGATTGCTGACACGAGAAATGGTCGTTAAAATGTGGATTTCTTTTTTACAATATCACAAAACACAAGTAGGTAAAGGCTACTGTATGTTTAAGAGAGATTCAATTCTCAACATTGATAGTAATAAAACACAACAGTTGGAAATGGAGAAGTTGCTGATGTGAATCTTCTGCTGCTTGTACAGTATAATGCATGGGCGCATCACTGCAGATACCCTTCCATCTACTGACACAAATGACATTCCAGCCGGCCATTTCTAGCCATCTTGGGTAATTGTCAAACAACTGGGGGAGCCCTTCTCTAGTGAGACGCAGACACAGGACTTTTATATCACTGCGTAACCAACAGAGACATTTTGAAGGACAAGCCTAGGGGGACAAATCACCGAAGGCAGGCTTGACCAAGTTGTGTCATTTTCTCGTTGCCCTAGTTCTTAGGATTCTACATTAGAGCTTTAAATGTCCCCCTGTCTATCCGGCTGGGCAGAATTTAACAGGGCTGTCAATACAGCCGTCCATCATCTGAAGTGAACTGACAAGTGGACACTTAAATAAAACGATTGAAAGTTTCCCTTGGGTCTATAGGTTTTGTATGATGATGTGACATTTAAATGGCATATTGTCATCGTCCTGCAGCTGGGTCAATATCACCATACGGTGCATTTGAGACTTCCCCATTTCCAAAAAAAAAAGCTGAGATTTTCCATTGAACTTCATATTCATTGTATTAAGTATATGTTATGCTG
>NW_011347106.1:0-5644 GCF_000735185.1 Notothenia coriiceps
GTGCGTCATACGAGAGGCCCTGCATTACATTTTCCGCCACAGATTTGGGGAAATGTGTCCGTGTGCAGAGCATTGTGGGGATTTTAAGACCGTGGAGTCTACACCCATGGTCTACACATGTGCAGCCTCGAAATCTCTCCAAACAAAGTACGCCGGGCTCGGTAGAATTACAAGTATGCTGGACATTAGCCGCGTTCACACCGCAGTACTTTTCCGACATTAGTTCCGATATAGTTCCGAAATGTCGCGTTCACACCAAAAAGAGCCGAAACTAAAATTAGTTAATCAGAACCTTTTTTACCCCCTTTTCCGTCCCTGCTAAAGAGCAGGTACTTTCGTGGGAGAAAAAGGTTCCTATGTCTGATTGGCTGGGCGGAATGCAAACCACACCCCGTAAAACTCCAAAAAGGTTTTGTGAAGCCGCTATTTTATTATTCTAGCATTATTAGCATTAGCCCAGCGCAAAAACGCAGAGAGACTAACTTATGGCAACACAAAAGAAAACATGGGAGCGGTGGCGATGAGGAGATGTCGGTGTTCTGGCGATTTACTTGGAAGACTTCAGTAGAAGCTGCTGGAGTCCCAGCAGCTTCTACTGAAGAGAGTCCCCAACTCCGGGGACTTCCGGCCGGGGCCTTCGGGTGGCAGTATACGCCAAGTTGTTTTCGGCCTGCCAGTAAACCCAAAGCAGAAGAAGAAGTGGCATCGGCGGCTTCATTTGCCAAATCCTTCCCCAGGAACTTATTCTGGTGTGAACGTGATCTGTACTTCATGAGAACTCTTTAGTTCTAACTAATTTCTCATGAACCTTTGTGGGAAAAGTACTGCGGTGTGCATGTGCCTATAGGAACAGTACTTCGGCGGCACTCGATGACGTAGTATGCTTGAAATAGTAGCTCTAGAGCAGCTTTACTCGAGATTGAGAAACACCCTGTGTCTCTAGGAGGAGATTCAGGTGATAAGGTGGTGGGTGTTACCTTGGTTGGTGATTGATTTTTTTGGCTTTTGTAACCATTAGCCAAAGTGGCCAAAATCTGATCAGCTCATTTTCAGACAGGTTTTTATATTAATGGATCAGGACAAAAAGAGAATGAATCTTTTCTCCTGAAATTTTCAGAATCTCTTTACACAGAGAGGACACATGTTTATGTATAAAGACAGGAAAAAGTGGATTTTGCATAATAGGTGACCTTTAAATCTACAGACCATTCATACGCTTGTTGGGTCATTATGTCATGACACTTTATCCGTTAATGATAACGGGTCAGCAATGTTAAGGTTGCGACTCCTCAAAGTGGTATCAAGATAAATGTGAGAGATCACTAGCTAAGGTTTTTATCTTCTGTTTCCAGGACTGGGCATCTGCTTCGCATGGATCCCTGCCAACAGCATGGTGAGCCACTACTTTGTGAAGTGGCGTCCCATCGCCTACGGCATCGCAAGCTCAGGAGAGTGCGTCTTTGCCATCCTGTTCAGCCCCTTCTTCCAGTGGCTGATCGAGACGTACAGCTGGCAGGGGGCCCTGATCATCATCGGGGGTCTCCAGCTCAACCTGTGTGTCTGCGGTGCCCTCATGAGACCGCTGGAGGCCCCCCAGAGCCCCATACAGGAAACCAAAGACAATCTAGAAGGCGATGCCGCTGAGCTCCCACCAAAGAGGAAGGTTATCTTCCAGTTCTCCCTCCTGAGAAAACCTGAACTACTATTCTACATCCTGTTTGCCATTTTTGCAGCAGCAGGGTTTTTTATCCCACCTCTCTTTCTAGTGCCTTTCGCCAACAGTTTAGGGATGGATAAGTACTGGCCAGCATTGATCCTCTCCATCCTGGCATTAGCAGACCTTGCAGGGAGGCTGCTCTGCGGCTGGTTGGCCAACATGCGTGTGGTCAGGAACATGCAGCTGCTCACCATGGTGGTCACTCTGCTCGGGGTGGTGCTCTTGCTGCTGCCCATCAACCAAAGCTACTGGGCCATCATGGTGTTTGTCTGCCTCTACGGGTTCCTGTTCGGCTGCGTGGTCGCTATCCACGTCACCTCCATTGTGGACATTGTATCCCTGGAGGGCTTTGACAACGGACTTGGGCTCTTTATGCTGTTTAGGAGCTTCGGGGGCTTCATAGGACCACCTGCTGCAGGTGAGCAGTCTGTGTTTAAGTTGCTGCTAAAAAAACTAAGCTATCAGATCCGATGTGCAGTCCCAGGTTAATGGGCTAATGTTGTCATGCAAGATGTCGGAATATCCATAACTATACAAAATAAATATAGGAAAATAACTATGGGATGAACTTTGGTGCCCTAATACAATAATTGTTTATGCCAATAAATGATATCAACGTGGTGAAAATGGTAAACATTATTCATGCCAAGCATGATCATGTTGGAATTGTCCTTGCTAGCATATTTTTATGCTGCTGTAATTAAACTCAAAGCATCACTGTGCCTAACTGCAGCGTCACAGAGAGGCAGGGTGTCAATTTAACACGGAAGTAATATCTACAAATATATTTAGTTGTATGTATTGCCTTTTCTGTAGGGCCTCCCTTTATGCTGACTTCCCATATTGTATGTCATAAAATTATACTTAAAATGCAATATTTTTGCCGTTTAAAAAATCTTAATATAGTATTTCATTGAAATGTATTCAAAATGTCAAAGTCTTTCACTAAGAAGTTGTAGTATAGTTGTATGTAGTATGGTAATTTCCTTCTTCTACAGGAATGCTTACGTATATTAATTTATGACCAGCACACACTGATCTTCTGTTCTGTGTTTCTTGCAGGCTGGCTGGTAGACCAGACGAACGACTACAGCTCTGCCTTCTACCTGTCGGGGGCTTGCCTCATTTCTTCAGCCGTGTTTGTCGTTCTGGTGGACCGCATTCTTCAGAAAAAGAAATGCATCGAGGCTGAGGATCAAAGGTCAAACACTAAGGACAACCTGGAGGCAGAAAATGTCAACTGAGATTCACACGGTTTGTTACCTCAGAGAGTTAGGAGCAGAGAGACTCGTTCAGTATCTCATCACATACCAAGTGCTGGGTGGTTCCACCTCCTGACTTAAAGCACGGGGGGGGGGTCCATTAACCCCATCAGTCCCTGCAGCAACTCGCTGTCAATTAACAATCTATATTTTTCCATCATAAACCCTGATACAACTTTTAGAATCAAATATATCCCTTCCTTTCTTTTAACCTCTGCGTGACAGGATTGTTTTTAAGTAAAGTACCTTTTTTTATTTATTTAATTATTTTTAAATTTGTTCCTATTGAACATTTTCCAATGCCTCGACTCATTGGCTGAGGTCTGTGAACAGACGCTAAATCAAATGCTTTCTCCTTTTTAAGCCTCACTACCATTGGCCAACTGTCGTTGTCAGATACATGATGTTTTCAGGTTTTATGTCCATCCCTCCCATTCTCAGGAAAGCCATGTGGGAAATTCTTCAAATTTGCCTTAAACAACCACTTGTCCTCCGGGCAAACTGATAGGTTCATGGTGGTCAAAGGTCAAGTTTACTGTGACCTCAAAAGCCATTTTGGTCATAACACAAACATTAAGATGCTTATTTTGATGATCTAAGATACATTTCATAACTTGGTTTTGTGCTTTTCATGGGATTTGTGGACAATAATAAACATCACCTCAGTGATCCTTTGACATTTTACTGTTGCTACAGTGAGGAGCCATGGCAGCTCTAGCTGTAAATAACTCGGTGTGGTTTGCTTTCCATGTGTTACTGGCTCATAAAGGGCATATTCTGTTGCACAGGTTATGGTGTAGCTTTTATGACTGTTAGGAATGAATTAAACATCTTAACAATTTTTGAAAAATAACTTGAAATCCAGATAACTTTTGTCTGTCCTGATGCACTGTATTACTAATTCTCATACGCATACCTGCACCTTTCCGTACTCGGACAAAAATGTTACCTAACCACTCATGTAGCTCCTGTATGTGTAGAGTCACATTTTAAAAGTTTTTGTCTCTTAATATATAATGTCATAGTTTATGTTGCCAGGTCTTTTCCACAGTTAAAAATGCTTTTTAAAAATAAATCCTGTACTGATGATTTTTAAAGACGTCTTGACCTTTTCATTTATGTTTTGACTTATCTGCCTTAACATTGCCGAAGCTAAATGCAGATCTTGTGAAGCTGAGGACTCTCAGGAGCTGCCCAGCACAACACGAAACTGATACCAGGATAAGGATATTTGTAGTAGCTTTAAGGAATCTGTGCTATGTGCAGGACCCGTTGCTAAGGAGTTAGTGTTGCGTAACAGTATAATCCTGTCAGTTTCAGCCCTCGCACTCAGCTTGTACTTTTGTTCGAGCTTAAATTATTAGATCAAAAGAAATTGAATCTGCAAAAATTGTAATTGTTTGCCTTTTTTGCTTTGAAGCATTAATGCCAAGAAGACACTGATTCCAGGTTGTTAAATGTGTTCAGCTTTTCAGGTTTTTTGTTCTGACAACACAACAGCCTTTTTTCTTCTGAAAACAAGCTGTCATTTTAGCGACCGAATGATTAGTTGAGACGACTAAAACATCTATAACTAAAATAAATTGTTGTCTTACTTCATGCCATTACTTCGGCTACTTTTTTTTCTTTTAATTAAAGTTAGCAAGAGGACAACTCTGCAATGCTCTTTTTTCTTTTAAATACAATAATCAAAGATCATAAATAGTCATTCAATAACATGCCAGATAATAACATGCCAACCATTGTTACAGTACGTTGAAAACATCTTGGTAGTATGTCACCAATGTCAAACAACATTGTACTTAAGTATGCCATGAAATAAAAATGAATGAAATAAATCGTCAAACTAATTTAAAAAAGTAATAATGCCATAAAGTAGTGCAGTATCGAAGAGAAAGATCGTAAACATGGTATAGTTTGTCAGAGTATGTAATACAAATTATGTATACAAAAGTCATACTTTTGTATGCCATTACATATCGTATTGTAAAAATCTAGTTAAAGGCTATTATAAAAAGATGCGTTTTTAGGCCTTTTTTGAAAGCATCCACAGTCTGTGGTTTGGGAGGGCATTCCACAGTCTCGGAGCAGAAGGCTTGGTCTCCCATGGTTTTCAGTTTTGTCCTTGGTGGAAGGAGGAGGTTTGCCTTTTCTGAACGTAGGTTCCTCGTAGAGGTTTGTGGGGTGAGCAATTCCTTGATGTAGGAGGGAGCATTTCCATGAATGCACTGATGAGTGAAGAGGGTGATTTTGTAGTCAATCCTGAGTGAGACCGGGAGCCAGTGCAGTGATTTGAGGATGGGTGTGATGTGTTCGTACTTCCGCACTCATCAGGATCCTAGCAGCGGTGTTCTGGATGTATATCAGCTTCTGGATGTTCTTGCTAGGAATCCCAATGAGAAGTGTGTTACAGTAGTCCAGCCTGGAGGAGACAAAGGCGTGGACAAGTTTTTCAGCATCTGGCAGACTGAGTGTGAGTATGATTGTTAGAGCCAGTATTTTGATTTGATAAGAAAGGCCACCTAATTGTGACGTCTGTAGTCAACCCACTATAAAGGACTACAATTCCCACGGCGCCTGTGCTAACGCCACAGTGATTGGCAACCTGTTGAGAGACGCCGTCGAGGAACATTTTTTAACCGTAACGTAACACTCGTGCTCGTAC
>NW_011347107.1:0-10424 GCF_000735185.1 Notothenia coriiceps
TCCTAGAGGCCTACGTCTGTTTCCGGTTATTTTTATTTTGAAATTCAGTTCCTGACGGACGTAAAAAAATCACGAGATTATGGAAATAAACCAATAAATAAAAACAAGGATAATTGTGTGTTATTGTTGAGTAAATAACAGTGTGTTATTTTGAAAAGAATAACAAATTAAAAGGAAAAAAAGATTTCAGTGTCCTGAGGCTCTCAGCCCCATTTATTTTCCTCACAGACGGCAAAACAAAAGTCAGAAATTATACGATTTAAAATAAAAGCAATAATTGTGGCTTGATATTGAGTAAGAACATGTTTTTATGAACCACACAGCTTTCCGGTCTTCCTATAACACGTAATGCCGTGAGAACTACCAATAGAAATACATTGCTTTTAAAATTGTGCTGTGCAACACGAAAAAAAGGAGAAAATCGTGTTGGTGAACACGAATCAATAGATTAAAAATCGTGTTGGTGAACACGAAATGCCATGAGACTGGGTTGTTTTTTCACTCATCTGTTTAACTTAGTAGTAGATGTTAGACGTACTGCTATTAATTACATCATTAATAATAATAGTAAAAACAGAAGCATTTAAAGTAGTGTTTTCCTGTCACAGGCAGATCTAATACTCTTTAAAAACTTTACTATTAGAGTAATGCCTGACCTAAAAGTAACTTTGTAAACAGGAATTTGTTCTTATTTGGGTAGGAATAAGAGAAACGCAGAAATTGCCGTAAAGTAAAGTTGCAGTCGAAGTCAGCTACAAAAGATACAAAATGGCGGCTGATTACAGAACTAATTGTATTGTAGTTGAGGATGTGAGAGGATACTCTGGCTGTAAATGAACTGGAACATCTCGCCTGAAACTTCACTTTTGTTGCCACTCTGCCTGACTTCAGTTAACTCTCTGATTCCATAATGAATCTGGAACTGCACAGCGGCTGGGCATATTGTTTGTTTGTTTGTTGGAGAGGATGTAGCTTAAGCCTTCATATGAGAACCACCATCATAGTTATGGCAATATACTGGGTATAAAGTTTTGCCGTCCAGGCTTGTACTTTCAGATATGCTTCGTTTGCTTCTCTATTACGTCCGCAATGGTAATGTTTACGTGAATTTGGGAACTGCCCATCGATTCTATTGGATGTAATGGTTAAGAAAAAGGTGTAAATCACCCAAATCGACCAATGGGTTCCAGAGATATGGTCCTGTGTAAAGTATGAAGAATGCCAGCCGGCGTAAGCACTTTACACAGCAGACTTTACTTATTGTTTACTACGCAAGGAAGCAGGAATTGCAGGACCCAGAGCGCACGGAGCACAGAGCGGACAGCAGATAACGGAATTGCAGTTTTATTGCTTATAGATTATCAGAACATTTCAAAGGGGACACAGCCACATTGGATATTAACCTATGGATTAACTACATCATCGTTGTTATCGTTTTAATGCCATTGAAGACCAGTTTAGACCAGACAAAGACGAAGGTAAGCCATTGTTAGCATTGTGGGCTACCTAGCGCCACTTGTTTTGATGTACGTTTTTGTTGATAACGTCGCAAGTTTGTATCTTTCAGTGTTGAGGTGGGCACCGTTAGATTCTGTGTCTTTACGATCATAAACGATGTGTTGGATGTGCAGCTAGGATAAGTAATACGGGAGCTAGGAGTGATTTTCGGTGCAGTAATAGGTTAGCATTTTTCGCTCGGGGCTAATCCAGAGGCTCACTGTTAGCATTGTGGGGCCTAAGAGGATAACAAGTATGTTTTTTTAATTTTTTTTAATTTTTTCACAACAGTTGTATTTGGATGGAATGAATGGACCTACAGTATAGTGATAATTCAAGGTAATAAAATGATTTTTACAGTGAAAAAGGTCAAATGGAACTGATGGTTCCCAAATTGCCCAGAGGTTTTCTAAACCTCTCTAAAAAGGTCAAATTTCACTTGTTTTTCTTCAATTTTGATACAGGGTACTTATTATATGTTATAGTTTGGATTCCTAAAGCTTGTCTACTAACCCATCATTCAAGGGTGGTTTTCACTATAAGTAATGTTTTTTTTTAGGCGGACATTATAATTTACATGTTTTTACTATGTTCCATCTGAATTTACTTTAAAATAAAAACGTCTATATTGATTCTGACACTTCTACATCCAGCTCACAGATGTAACCTTGCTTTGAGAGAAAAGATTATTAATTTACCCCTTTTAGAAGTGAAGATATAGTCTTTGCTGTGTTAGTAGCATTTTCGAGCCTGAAACCTGAAAACAGGCTCAGGGCTTAAGAGGTTAATTAATATAGTGTATAGACTGAATACTAGCAGTATGATTACATTCATAAAGGCAGTGGTCAGCAGCTGTAACAGTCTTGGAAACCATCATATACTCAAAGAATAATTCACAAATTCTGACCAGCTCAACTTGTCTCTTTAAAATGACATACAACTTCTGCAGCATGTTTATAGAGCAGGGGTATTGCAGCTCGTTGTATTTTCAGTGAGGAATGAAAATAATGCTAAAATTCTGCATTTAAATCCACTGCACACACACATGTTGGGGAGGAAATCAGGGTGCATGATGGTCGTTGGTGTGCAGGGAGTCCTGGTTCTCCCTAACTCATGAATGTTAGTCCAATTTCCACTCTTTCAGCTCTGTGTTTGGACTCTACCAAAAGTCCTCCTGTCTTGTGCTCCAGGTTGTTTTTTTAATATTTAATGAAGACCTCAATCATTTCCAATCATAAGTGCTGTGAGACTTTAAAATGAGTTATAAAACAATCCACATTTTGGTTGTTTTGAAAGGTTGGTCAACATTTTGCTGACACATTCAAAATGAATAAGTTGTGACTCACAGATGACAAACATTTCCTCATTATTTTGATGAAAAGCGGAATATGGACAAAATAAATGTTGACTTAAAACTTGTTTTAAATAAATGCTATATGTTATATATTTATATAATATTATATATAGGGGTCTAGACGGGTTCCCAAAATGGAAACGCAGACTGCAGGGCAGACAGGTGTTCCTGTTTCTATTGAATCTATGTTTGGTGTCACACGGGCCTTGGGCTTGGCATGTGTGTAAACTGAAGTTGGATCTATATTTCCCGCTGTTCCCGGTTGTATCTTCCTGGTCGAATGCACTTATTGTAAGTCGCTTTGGATAAAAGCGTCAGCTAAATGCAATGTAATGTAATGTACAATAGCTGCCCACTGCTCCTAGTACTAGGATGGGTAAAAATCTGAGACCACATTTCACTGTGTGAGCTGTTTGCACGTGTGACCATTAAAGAGGGTTTCATCCTCCAATTATATCCATCTACCTGCACTGATAGAGGTACCTGTACTAAACATTACATACAACAAATCCTCATGCTGAACTAAGAAAAGGAACGTTTGTCCATTCCAAAATAATCCTGGAATCCTTTTGTGGACAACATCTCTCAGTGGCTGATCATCATTAACATGTGATTTGAAGGTGTTTTGACAAAGACTCAATAGTATTAGCCTGGTTATCAGACCACACCCCCTCAGTGTGAAAGAGAGAGATGTTCTACTCCTGAACAGCAACCTACTCCATCACAGGCTATGCTTCAAGTACTATACCCTCCAGAGGTCATATCTTGTCCTTTTGCCCCCCCCCCCACCCTCTAGTGGTTCTCAATTGAATAACTCAATGATGGACACTAGTGACGGACAAGCCAGAGGGAGAAAAGCTTTTGGGAGTCAGCCGGCTGAACGCCTAGCACTCGTTCTGCTTCTTGCTCTGTCTTCGTCCTAGTTATTTCTTTAAATGTTGACCTTGCTGAAATTGCCGGGTGCTCCCAGGGGCCTCAGTGGTCCGGGTCACAGCAGACTGCATCTCATCCGCTGAAGGCTGCTTCTCCATGGATGCTACATTAAGTGCTGCCTCTGCTCACTGCAGGGACCTGAGATCAGCTCCATTGGTCTGCCTGTATGCATCCGACTAGGAAATGAAGCAGTTCAGCCCCAGTGAGCCTGCAGTTGGAGTCCTGACAGTAATGGACAAAGCAGCTTCAACCAGTCCTTTCACCTCACGTGTCAGAAAAGAGGCTACATGTATGTTTAGTGTTTTGTCAGCTTTCCCATCCTCTTAAGCTTTTGTTCATGTAGAAGAAGAAGAAAAACATAAACTGACTTTTAGAAAATGTTACCCATGTCTCAACCCCTAGAGAGAGGTTTAGTATCGGAAAAGAATTGATGTCATAACAGAGGAATAAACCATCAAAAAAACGTATGATTGCTATCAGCTGGAATATGAATAGGGCTGCCGGTGAGAGGATCCTCCAAGATGGCCATCTACAGACAAGAGGCAGGCACAGAAACACATTTATTTCAGTGGCAATTGATGTCTTCTTCTGTGGCTTCTTATTGTAGCTGTAGTGATTAGAGCAGAGCCAGAAGCATCAGTCAGCATGTTGGACAGGTAGAGGATCATCCTATTTTCTCTCATCTGTGTTACTATGGCTGCCGCTGATACATATTGAAAGTTGCGTTGGTGAGTGCCAGTGATTGGGTGCTCCTACGAGTATCTTGATAACTAATGCAATCCAGTGTTTCAGAGGGAACACTGAGCCACACATCTTTAGGGAAAACAAACTGAGGGTTCCTTTTGTAAAGGTGCTGTGTGTTTACACCTCACCCCGTGTGATGCCTCTGGAGACCTTTTCAGTGACTGGAGGAAAAATGCTGAAAAAATTGTTGTTTGCAGGCTACACATATCAGTGCAGCAGTTTATTTAGAATATCTTAGAATATTTCGTTTTTTGGCAAACCTAATCTCATCATGACCCCTCTTTGAGGCAGCCGTGGAATTTACAAATTAAGTGTTTGTGTTCAGATTGATTCAGTGTTTTATATTAGTTAAGAATAGGAGACTTTACTATCAAATCCTCTTGAGGGGATAGAGACCCCTGCCTCCACCAGCCCCCTTCAGCATGCAGGTGAGCTTTTCACGAAGGTACTCACCTTGATTAAACTGCACAAAAGATTCTAACATGAGACGCTGTATGAGTAGATAGGAGCAGAATCTCTTATCTGGGGTCCAATACTTGGGTGGGTTTCTAAACGGATTAGGTAAGGGCTCGTGTTTTTTTATCCGTGAACCAATGTGAGAAGCACACAGCCCTCGAAACGTAACCAAAACAGAGGCGTTCCTGCAGCAGTCAATTTCTTAATCTAATCTTGGGCTGGTTTGGAACAGACTCGAGCAGTGACTTACTGCGGAGAATACAAATTGCTTGATGAAATGAAATGAGTTTCTTGATGCTAGGTTATCTTCAAAAGATAATTGCTAAATCCTTTGGCTGTGTGGAGCAGCAGAAGCAGCAGAGGCTGGATGTAGCTGGCATTAAGACCACAGCACCTGTGGCAGGCGTGTTTGTCTCTGGGGACCTGAACGCCTCTCATATTTGGACCTGACAGGAGTAATTTCATCTCTCTGCTTTTTTAGCCGGTGGCAGTGTGGAACAGTCTGGTGCTGATATCAAATAAATGTTGCATGCTTTGGCTGCGTGCAGTAACCCCATATGAAAGTGCAGAACTATTCTCCAAAGGAATGGCAGCTCATCAGTATTCACTGCCTCTGGGCCGCCATATGCCCCATAATACCAGGCCCATTAACTAAACCCCACATCCAACAAATTAGAAATGTTGTTAGCCCCTCAAGAGTCAATTTTATTCCATTTAATCCAAACTAAGATGTTTTCTCCCTCATTATAGAGATACAAATTGTTCTGCACTATCACAATAAAGATAACTTTTTCAGAATCCAATTATTTTGGAAAATTCAAAATTGGTCAGGAAATTGAGACCTCCCAGTTCAATAGTTTACTCAGATGGTCTCCCAATGTTCTGTTATGCTTTGAAGTGACGTCTGCTATACATATAATAATATCTAGCTGATATACATATTTATATATTCGGTTTTCCTGTGCAGATTAGATGGACGGAGATGTAATTCAATATTATTTTTCCGAGTTTACTTTACATGGTCTTTTGTATTTGTCCACATTTCCAGCCGCCTGTGAAAGCCTTCTTGCTCATTAGCATTCACCACATAGCTCCCATTCAGACCATAAGGTGAGGAGCATTGTGGCATATTACAGAAATTAATCTCAAAAGAAAATGATGTATTGATCTCTGGTGCGCCATAGGTAATCATAAAATGACCTCTGATGCATAATTTAGCAAATGACTTCCAGACCTTTGCTATAGGATGATGAAATGTGTGTGTTACAGGTGGCTCAGTGTGCAGAACTAAACAACATCTGACATATACTGTCATTTACAGGGACGTGTTTACAACCAGCATTCACAATTTACATCCCCAACAATATCAAGCACAAAAATCACAAACAGTGAACAATATCTTGAGATGAGATTTGTGTCTTTTGTAGGTGCATTCAAAATGGTAACTATGGTAACTTTGCACCCTTCGCAGTCCCTTTGCAGTCTCTGCATTTTATAGAAATAGAAAAAAAGTCATTATTTCAGTGGGTGGAGAATCCCAGTGAGAAAAAAAAACTAATTTCAGCTGGATAGCAAAACCCCACCAACGATATGCCTCTCCCTTTCAGAAGCCTGAAAAATTGGGACATTGAAGACCAGTTGCCACATGGGAAAACATTGAAATCTAAAGCCTATTTATGATTGCAACACAAAACATCAAAGATAAAAGACCTTTGAATGGCCTTTTTTGGAATTGGAGTATCTATCATGTTGTCTAAACATGTCTGCATTTATTCACATCCTGAAGGCACCTTTCTCCAACATTCACTGAGCTATGGCCCTGCCCTTTTCTATGTAACACAGACAATCCAACAATATAACCCATCAGAGCCTTCAAAGTGGAGCCTGAATACGAAATCTGTTTCTCAGGATTTCTGAGGATGTGAGAATTTCAGAAAAGAGGATCCTGAAACTGTTTTCATCTAAGAGTGGCCAACGGTTCACTTCAAGCAGAGCTTAAGTGAACAGAGAGCAGTATAATAGTTTTCCTTGCCGATATCCTGCAGCGAAAGACATTTGACTTTAACATTTTGTTGAGGATTAGATTGGGATTAATGCAAGTATGGCAGAGGAAAAGCAGGAGCGTGAGAGCTTCCTCTGTTATACAGTGTTGATATTCAAGAGATGCCTTAACAGCCCCTAGCTTTAAATCACAGATGCAGGGATTTAGAAATCTATCCTCCTCATATGAACAGATTCTGAGCCCCCCATTTAATTAATATGCTAATTAAAAACATGTTGCTGATATGTGATAATGATGTACTTCAATGAAGCTCTGTGGTGCCGCTCTGTTTCCTCTTTAGTTGTTGCGTATGTCCTGGAGTGTCCGACTGTTTGCCTCACTGAATCGTTTTGTTTATAAAGTTAAATATTGCTCACTGCTGCATTTTTGAAAAGCAGTTAATCTTTTTATTTCCTCATCACTGGATGAGGAGCCTCAATCCGAACAGCCTCAGCAGGTCGGCTTACATAATGACTATAAGTGTCATTGTTTGTTGTATTTTAAAAATAATTAGATTTAAAGCAGTTTTCCTCCCAGGTCTTGAGGACAATCAGTGTCAGGTAATTCTAGTCTTGTTCACCTTCCTTTCTATAAATGCCACATTTAGTTATTTTCCATTGAGGAGATAGTGTAGCAGCTTGCTGATGCTTTGCAGTGTAGTTACTGTAAACATATATAACTTTTATTCTCTCTATAAAGAAGGACTCACTTGGTTTGCCCCATGTTTTCACTATATGTCACTATAGTGTTGGTAATGATAGGGTCAATGGGATCAATGTTGCCAGTTGTTTTGAGGAATCTGTTGCAAAAAGCACACTTTGGTCTTTATTTGATTTATTTAGTTGGAAATACGCCATTTACCATTATGGCATGTATGTGTTATATAAAGCCCTTGCTGGCCCTACTACTTTACGTTCTATGTCTTGCAGCATGTCTGATGTCATCCTTCCTGCTTTGTAACAATGCTGATAAGATTTCCCAACTTCTTCCAGTTTTATGGTGGCTGTGCGTATATTGAAGCAGGAGATTCCCTCGCTACAATTGTCTCTAAACTAGGCTGAGAATATTCATAAAAATGTGCCATGCACTCACAGAAAGAATCATGAAGTGTTAAATAAGAGAGATATCTGCCTGAGATCAAAGCCAGCACAGAATGAGCAAAGAGACAGTTTTGTTCTCTGGGGGGCCCAATACATCTCTGATATGGATTAGAGAAGTATCTCCACAACACAGATGGTTATCATTGCAAATAACTGGCTAATGACTTTCTGTCTTTCTGGCTGTTTGTTTTCTACTGCTCCATTCAGAGTGGAACTTCGTAGAACAAATACATGTAACTGCATATGGCTCCTGCCTCATCCATTGGGCTTTGGCTGAGGGAATTATCCGAGCATATTGAATTCATAGATCAATGTTGCTAGCTGGGGGCTTCAAAGGATCGTTAATATTCTGATTCTGGAGATCTGTGAACTGCTCTCTCCTTCCTTCTGTGTTATTACAGCGCTGGTCCCGGTTTGAAAAGTGACTCTGCTGGAGATTTGAAATAACTTGTTGTGTGCTGGCTTTGATACGTCCCACAGATAGAAACAGCCAGAAATATGATCTATTTAGGGCTGTCAGTCGATTAAAATATTTAATCGCGATTAATCGCATGATGTCCATAGTTAATCGTGATTAATCGCAAATTAATTGCACATTTATTATTATTATTATTTATTATCTGTTCTAAATGTACCTTTTTTAAGTTTGTAATACTCTTATCAACATATGAGTGGACAAATATGCTTTGTGCAAATGTTTATTATCATTGGAACAATGACAAATATTCTCCTGAATATTCTCAACACAACGACCTGGAACCTCTCTCTTACACTCTCTCTCAACCCTGTGTACTTCTCTGCACTACAACTCAAACAGACAAGCCTGTTTACAAAATGCCACTCCTCTGTCTTCATCTTCAGTCAAAGCATGTGGGTAAAAATAATGCACTGTGATGTGCAGTCGACACGTTGGATACGATCCAAATGATCTAACGCAGCCCCTCGTCCTCCACAGTGTTAAGCTGTAGCCACCCATTTAGCTATCGCTGTTGTTGTCCCCGGCAAACGTTCAAGCGTGGTCTGCCGCAAACGAGCTGCAGGAGCGGGGCTGTCGGCATCAGCTGTGTGCTTGGCTTGCTGTTTAAAACACCTTTTTTTGTATCCATATCTCTCGCTAGAATCTCCCACCATCCGACTAACAACAACAACAACAACAACAACAACAACGTCAAGCCTTGGGCTCTGAAACTACGGGGCGGGCCGAGGACAAATACACATGCGTTAATCGCACGTTCAAATAATTAGTGGCATTAAAAAAAAAGTGCGTTAACGCATTATTAACGCGTTAACTTGACAGCCCTAGTTCTATTGTCTTTAAAAATGAAACTCATTATAATTAAATGATTCCAAAGCTGGTGCCTCATTTCATGGTATGTTATCAAAGCACTGATAAAGGCTGTCAAGGGTGTGTTGGGTCTGGATGCAGGAAGTCAGTCAGTCAATCAATCAATCAATCAATGTTTATTTATATAGCCCAATATCACAAATGTTACATTTGTCTCAGTGGACTTCACAGTTTGTACAGAATATCAGTATGACAAAATGACACCCTCTGTCCTTTGACCCTCACATCGTACAAGGAAAAACTTCCAGAGAAAACCCCACAGTTTAAAGGGGAAATGGGAGAAACCTCAGGGAGAGCTACAGAGGAGGGATCCCTCTCCCAGGACGGGCAGACGTGCAATAGATGCCGTGTGTAAATCCAAGAGATAATACATTTTACAGCATAGGTAGACCAAATGTTTGGAAATGCATGTGTCTGTGATAAGAAGATGAATCCACGAGGATGTCAACAGTCCTGTGGGAGCCATCAGGGAAGAAGTATGATGAGTCAGGCACGATCGCAGTGACAGGTTCAGCCACGACTCGAAGTCCAGGACTCAGGATCCAGGACTCAGGATGCAGGATCCAGGACACAGGACTCAGGATCCCGGCGTAGATAGACACCAAAAAGATATTTTGGGGAAGCTGGGTTATTCAGGTGTGCTCAGCAGCTGTGGGGTTTGTCCCTTTATGCAGAACTCTGCTTTACTGGGGATTCAAATTGATTACAGGTTCAAGACTTCAGTCTTTTTAACAGTTTTTGTGATTTCTTCCCTTGTCATTTAGTTTTTACTAGGGGTGCACCGAATGGGTAATTCTTGTCCGAAACCGATACCAAAAATAAGGAAATAGGTTGGTCGAAAACCGAAATGCCGAAAGGCCGAAAATAGATTAATAGAAATATATATATATATGTATATATATATATATACATTTTTTACCAATGTTGTTCAGCTACCTGATTATGGAAAAATAA
>NW_011347108.1:0-5080 GCF_000735185.1 Notothenia coriiceps
GTAGAGGAGGTACACACACACACACACACACACACACACACACACACACACACACACACACACACACACACACACACACACACACACACACTACAATATTGGACTATTTTACAACAGGAAAGGAAAAAGTTATTGCTGTGTTTCAATTTCCGTTCTGCTGTTCTTGCTTTTTTGAGTACATAACTACGTCACAATACAAAGGCAAAATGAGTTTTATGGGTTAAGACGGGATAAAAATCCTTCTGGACTATACGAAAGGGAAGTTGATCTTTGGTTTAGGTGTGCTGAGGGATAAAAGAATAGGTTAGATGAGATGATTGATTCCATATGCTAGTCATCCAACGGTTAGCTTAGCTTAGCTCAAAGACTGCACACAGGGGAAAACAGCTAGCCTTGTGTTGTGTCTTATTTTGTGTAGCCTACTTCTTTCCTAACGTACAAATGCAACGTGAAGTATTGCAAAATACACTATGAGTACAGGATAGTGCTCTCATAACGGTCAACAAGTTTAGTGTGACTGAACACTTAACGACCGCCATCTCAACCCACTCTCACAGCATTTCGTGTAATAGTGACGAAATACATTTAATCTATTGATTCGTGTTCACCAACACAATTTTCTCCGCGAGGAAAATAAATGGGACTCAGAGCCTCAGAATACTGAAATCTGTATGTTTGTAATCTGTTTTTCCTTCTAATTTGTTATTATTTACATTGCTTTTAAAATCATTCTGTGTGACACGAAAAAAATGGGGAAATCGTGTTGGTGAAAACAAATCAATAATTTTGCAACTATAACACGAAATACCGTGAGACTGGGTTGGCCATCTTGGCTACGTAGCAGAAGTTGCGTAACTAGTCGGGGCTGAAGTTGCTTCAGTGAACACAGCACTCTACAAAATTAAAGTTATACACATGTAATTATTGTACTATAAGTAACCTACCACTATACTGGTGTGAACAAATAAGCCACCATTTATTTTATTGGGTTAATCGAGCACTCTTTAATGTTTAGCCACCTTAAACAACAATGTTGCTAGCTAGTTAGCTTACAGTGGCGATCGTCACTTCCGGGTTAGGCCAAAGCAGCTGTAAACAATTTGAAACAACACTACACCTTGATCATTCTCTCACAAACATACACACTACATAAGTGTTTACAGTGTACTAAGGAAAGTTTCTGAATCGAGACACAAAAAAGTGTTTTTGAAAAAGCCTTTTATTATTTTCTGTCAGATTAGGAAAACACAGGAGGAGTATTTCATTACGTTTCCTCTAGGATTAGCTGTGAGGGCTTCTGGCTAGTTATTTTAGTATGAAATAATCCCTGTGGTTAAATTATGAATGCATCTCCACCCACAGGTTAAACCCAAGATGACATTGTAAGCAAGCTGCCATTATTTTATTCTAAGTCCTTAAACCTGAGCTCCGAGGGGAAGCAGCATTTGGATACAAGCCTCAGCTAACAGCAGTTTATTAAAGAACATGTAAGAATGACTGTTAAAATAGCATTGCTTGTCAATCCACCTTCATATTATCAATTTGAAGAAACACGAGTATAATGGTTGCATCGCCTCGCCCTTTAACCATCTCCCTTTCCTCTGATCTGATGTTCTTCCCCGTCCCACGCACACTTTATCTCTATCCTTCTCCTTCCCTTGCACTTGTCTTCAAGCATCTATTTGTCATCGTAATATCTCGCTCATCTGAGTCCCTTCCTCCCATCATCCCTCTCTTCCTCTCGTCCATCATCATCTCTCCTTCATGGAGCTGGATAATCCCTGCTTCCCTCCCTCGTTTGTCTCTTTCTTCCTCCCTTCTTCACCATAAATCCAGACGCTGTTTTCCTTTTTCAAATAGTGTTGAATAACCCACAAAGAAAGCATTGATCTATCTATATCTATATTTCTTTCTTATTCTCTCTATTGTGGAATTATTTAGCTTGTTTCTTGAGCTCTATACAGCTCTGAGAATTCCCAGATTACAGTTGTAAAAAATGGATTCAAACAAACCTAAAATTATTGATTCTGTTTCTTTCTATCAAGAGCTTTAGTTTTATGAACAAAACAACATGATGAAAAATGCTTTGTGAATATCTTTGGATCTGTATATAGTGTTGCAGAAGTAAAAGGCTAACGTTAGGCTATATAGAAACTACAGCACGGTCACATGACTTCACGTCACCACCGCTAAGCTAAAGGTGGCTAATGCTGGGCTATAAAGGAACTACAGCACGGTCACATGACTTCACGTCACCACCGCTAAGCTAAAGGTGGCTAATGTTGGGCGTGACAGCGTTTAGTCATCTCATTTAGACACTTGTTAGAAACCACAGTTTTTTTATTCACCAGTTGGGTATTTGACTTATTTTATATTCTATGTTAAATAGATAGTTGTTTGGACAATTTGACAATTATAATGCAAAAGGGTTATGTCTCTCTACATTTGTGAATCATATCCCCATTGCATTTTACTAGAAGGAAATATTGCAATCAGTTATTTTTGTGCAGCTATTAAATGCAAAAAAGGCAATAATCTAAATAAGGTTAAAGAAGGGCCCTTACTGAATCACGGGAATCAAAAATAAATATAAAAAGAGCTCTTTGAACCTGGAAATACCTCGAAAAAAAGACAGTGCTACCATAGAGTGTCCTGGACTGTAACTACCTGAAGGATTTCTCTGTGGAAACACATAAGTGCTCTCCATGTGTGAATGATCACATCTGTTCTGTTTGAATGAAGAGGCAGTACAGAAATAAACACACACTTCTCTCGATACAACATTAGCTCTACCTGCTCTGAGAAAGAAACACTAAATTGCTCAGATAGTTTATGTTGTCGATTTATGAGCTGTGGGAGGTTTAGCAATTACACTCATGAAGGAAGCAAAACAACATTAACTTCACCAGCATATCCGACTTAGAGAGCACTCATAGCTTCTTGAAATTATTGCCCGCTAGGTGCAACTTACACATAAAGCACTAACGCAAAAGAAAAGAAGCAAGCTCTGATTATTCTCATCAAAAAGGAGACCCTAACCCTGACCCTGAAGTGACGGGGGTTAGGCGCTACAAACACTTAGAGTCTGAGCAATGCTTCAGTCATAGTTTGGGTTTTGTACCAATTATAACTGACTGGATCAAATAGCTCTTTAGGAATTTAAATAGCCCGCAGCATCTCTATAATTTGCAGATAAAACAGCCAAGAATGTAGAATACACCATCTGAGAGGAGATGAAATCCTCGTTCAGATGTCCATTGAAATGCATGAGAGAACAAAATCTATTTCCACAACTGCAGCAAGCTCATTGTGACAACAGGTACACAATCAGCACAGCCAACACATGGACGTGTTGCTGCAGGTACAATGGTGCTGCTTTCAAGTTCCGTTGGATCCAGCATGAATAAGGACGTGGCACCGTGTCAGGACTGCAGCATTTGTTGTGTGGCTAACAATACCACGAGCCATCTGTGAGCAGAGCGGTGAACACCAAACTCTGTCCGTCAAAAACACGGGAGCTGTTTCTGGAGCCTTTCTAAGCAGATGTTCAATCCAAAATAAAATCATTCTGCACATTTCTGCACAATGATATCTCCTTTCAAAGTGAAAAGCGTTTCAACTTTAAATCCTGATACTTATACAAACACCTCACACTAACTTACTATCTAACTACTTAACACACTTTCTACCTCACATTATTCTGTTACTACCTACATCAGTAACAAACAGACTCACTTACTCAAAACATCTAAGTAACTAAACAAACTGAACAAAATACGACTCTTATTTTGAAAATCTCACTTCAGAGTCTTATTGTGAAAGACTCCCCTAACTGATCATAGTAAGACTCTTATTGTGAAAGTCTACCCTCTAAATAATATTGTGAAAGTCTCCCCTTTGAGCATTATTGTGAAAGTCTACCCTTAACTGAACATATTAAGACTCTTAATGTGAAAGTCTCCCCGAACTGATCATAGTAAGACTCTTATTGTGAAAGTCTCCCCTAACTGATCATAGTAAGACTCTTATTGTGAAATTCTCCCCTAACTGATCATAGTAAGACTCTTATTGTGAAAGTCTCCCCTAACTGATCATAGTAAGACTCTTATTGTGAAAGTCTCCCCTAACTGATCATAGTAAGACTCTTATTGTGAAAGTCTCCCCTTAAAGCCTTTTGTGATAATCTTCCCCTAGCAGATTATTTCATATTGAAAAACCCTAACTCTATTACTGTATTTGTCTGTATTGCACTTTTTGTTTTTATATATTTAGATTTGTTCTAAACATTTCCCCTTGTTATTGTTCTAATAGCTCTATAACTTAATTCTCCTTACTTAGTTTATGAATGCACCATTATGTACCAAAGCAATGTCCTTGTATGTATACACCTTTACATTTGGCACTAAATCTGATTCTGATGTTGAAAAATCAAAGTTTATACAAAAGGGAGACCAAATGAACGCTCACACGTTATATGGTGCAGTCAAAGCTAAGGCTGCTTTGGAGCCGTTCAATGCAGACTTGACTATTAAACATAACATGTCTGACTTACCCTCTCAGCTCTTCCACTTTGAGTCCTGACAAACTGAACATATTCTACCTACCTAACCCTAACGCTAATTAAACATTTTGAATAAACATTCCCCTTTAATTGCATGTTTGAAATAGTTTTTACAATATTTTTGTTCTAAATTCGCCTTCCCAATTCTTCTTACTTTTGTTTTATATATGCACCATTATCAACCAAAGCAATTTCAAAGTCTTTCTAACAATAACATCTGCATTGAGCCATTCAACGCAGATCTTTAATCAAACATCAAATATATGGCACATTTCTGCACTAGTATACGTCTTTTAAAACTGCACAGCTCTTCCACTCCTATACAGACACCATTATGCACACATCCTTGTCTGTGTGATTCGAACTCTGAAAAATCTACGTTTTTACAAAAGCAACACAAAACAAACTTTGATAAGTTGCATGCTACAGTGGCTCTACAGCATTCATCCCAAAGCCAAGTCCCTCACTCTGCAGCCAGGTAATAAGTATATCCTGTTATCTAGATGGCTGGTCCGACCT
>NW_011347109.1:0-6584 GCF_000735185.1 Notothenia coriiceps
GAGTCTAATTTTATTCGCAGCGCATCTGTAGCACTATCAACAACATGATCAATTTGGGGTGGTGTACATTTTGTATAAGTTTCCTCCCTTACATGCAGACATGCTATCGAGTTAAGTATTTGTGGAATCTCTTCCTTAAATTTGGCTATAGCACTAACAGATAGGTTTCTGCTGCAGGAGCTTTTGACTGTAGTCTAGTAACAGTACTTCAAAAGTTACTAAGAAATGGTCGGATAAAGCAGGATTATGCGGTTCGACTAATAGTTGCTCAATTTCAATACCATAAGTCAGAACAAGGTCGAGAGTGTGATTATAGCAGTGGGTTGGTTTATTTACACTCTGACAGAAACCAACAGAATCTAATATAGAGTTAAATGCAACAGTAAGGCTATTTTTATCATCGTCAACATGAATATTAAAGTCACCTACGATAATTACTTTATCTGTTTTAAGTACCAAAGTTGATAAAAACCCAGAGAATTCTGATAAGAATTCTGAATAAGGACCTGGTGCACGGTACACTGTAACAATGATGTTGTGGGCATGACACGGGAGAAAGGACAAGAAAAGCTGCAGCAAAGAGAGCTATTTTTCCTAAATCATATTGTCTTTTGCAGCCGAGAAGCAAAAGTTCTGTTAAAATAAATACCTAAGAAGCTGTGTTTAAACATGTGAGTTTGAATATAGAGTTATACTCTGACCTAAGTGGTGTGAAACAAGGAGAGTCAGGTAGCTTTGCTCTGCTACATCCCATTAGTCTCACTGACATTGTGTTGGCAGAGCGAGGAAGGATGCTGTCTGGGTGCATGGGAATCCATGTTAGAATATTCAAAGCAAAACCAACTGCAAATGGAAAATAATAGTTATATTCTCACAACTCATCCCAGTAAACAAGAGTGTCCCTGATATCTCTCCACAACATGCCTGGAGATAACAAGACATTTAAAAATTATGATTTGTTTTTAATTATTCAAAATGCAATAGCTTTCTAACCACTGTGACATCCATGGGAGGGGGTACATATTAAGAGGCAATAACACAAATCATAGCCTGCTAATGAATTATTCATTTATTAAGAACATAAAAAATTAGGTAATTCAAATATAAATACAAATTAATCAGCTCCGTGTTTTTCTTCGGTGTATGAAAAAGTCAATTTCCTGGTTCATTGCAACGTGCTTAAGGGAAATAATAATTATCCAGATTACTGCTTTATAGTGAATTTAAAATAGATTTGCATGCATAATTTATTAATCTGCCACTAAATCCATTTTTACCAAGCTACAGCATGCTGTTCACACTGAGCAACCAGACATGTTTTATTTGTAAGTTTGTCCATATACTCTTGAAAAAAGTCATCAATGATCATTAAATAAATTGCAGCAGTTATTATGCACTGATCTGTTTTAACTTGTCATTCTTGTAAGTGCTAAAAAGATAAAGGAGAACCTCCCTCTGTAGCCTGATCACAGCCTTCAGCTGATAAAATAAGTTTAGAACTGGAAAATTATGTTTTTGATTTGAAACTTTAAAAAGAGACACTGAAAAGAAAGCTCTATCAATTTTAAATCGAGGAAAAAGTGGATGTGTTTGTAGAACCAAATACAATTTGGTAGAGAAGTCTGCATCAAAACTATTACATCAAATATATGAAAAAAATAATCCTTTAATGATCATCTCAGTCAAAAAGAGGAAATGTATTCATTTGATTTTGGTGTTTTAAGATGGTTGTGAAGCAAGCCTTCTCCTATCAAATAATTACTGTCTAACATGCACACAAAACTATATAAGACACTACAGGAAAGGAAAACCACAAAAAGCATAATTGGCACTCTTTAATAGTGTCAAAAGGAAAGTGAAAGAGCATACTGTAATTCATTCTAACATTACATTTTGAAACTGCTTATCCCAGATCTCTGTGTGTATTCGTAAATCATATATTTCCCTTTAAAAGTTAGAGTCGGGATGAGACCTGAGACATGTATTTTGCAAATGTATCTCAAGCATAGTTATCTGTTACTAAACAAACTTTTGAAAGTCTATTTCAATGCACCATTTTCAACAAATTAGATGAGAGGGCATATTATGTCATGCATTTAATTTTGTGTAAAATTTAGGAAAAGGACGGAAGGATATTGGTTCATTAAAATGCGCTTTCAAACTGGAAATATTCGGATTCACATTTTGTAATCATGTGTGACATCAAATGGATTTCTGGCATTGTACAAAGAAGGATTTTCGGCTATAACTATTACATTCATCACCATCACCAAGCAGTACTCATGGCATCATTTGTGCAATTGAGAGAGCACGCTAATGCAAATTGCAAATGGTGTTACTGGACTCCAACCCCTAAAATGTTGTATTGTAATCTAGAGGGTGTGATGAGCCATTCATTGTGATGTCTACCAGCTACAATTAACTTTGAAATACATCTGCTCTGTAAAGACTCCCCTATGGGCCTGTGTCCAGTGCCTTTCTGCCAGAAAAAAGGCACTGGCAGGGCGCCTCCTCCCATCGTTTAATCGAAAAACAGTCCCAGCACTTTTGTATTGCTTCTAGGACAACAATATCTTGACAATGTTTCACCGCTGTTTTAAAACTGACAAGCATTGCTCCTTTGATTTTATCATCAGTTTGTGGCACTATATTATTGTTTGACATTGTTTTCTCACCATGTACACCCACTGGAAGATGATGGCTCAATGCTTCAATGCTCAGTCCGATACAGTAGAGAGAGGCGTATGGAGATAAAAGTACAACACTCACCGGCAACATCCAAGGTCCAGTCAGCCAATCTACTCGAACAAACTGGCTTTTCGACATTTATTATTATAGTTTCCGTCTGACAGACACGTGCAAAAACAAGCTTCTCGACCAATTACCAATGTGAAGTCACAGATGCTTTTCTGAAAAGTTAAGATCTTTATTAACTTGAAGCACTAAAAACATCTGGGCCGCTTGTCATTGGAATCTATTGAAAAAAGACAATTTCGCTCAGGAAAAGTCACTATAGTTGACACGGTTCCTAAATGTCTTATTTACTGCAGCCTTTGCCACCATCTACACAGATTCTCCCAAGAATGCTGCAACCATTGCAGAAGCAACATAGTGTGTCAATGCAGGTTTAGAGAATCCTGGAGCAATGGTCTATAAGCAGGATACTCCTCTCATACGCAGAGCAGTGTTTTAGTCAAGTCACCAATTCACGAGTCCAAGTCACTCTCGAGTCCCCACACTTCGAGTCCGAGTCCGAGTCACCTAGGGAGAGTCGTAGTCGTAGTCGAGTCCGAGTCCAAGTCCGAGTAACCCAAGGAGTGTCCGAGTCGAGTCCGAGTCATCATTACCTGTGTTCGAGTCCGAGTCCAAGTTATAGTTAACTTGAGTTATCGAGTTGATAACCAACGTCGTAGGACCGCTTAGCGAGAGCGCGTTTGTTTTGGATTAGGTAAGCCGGGTAACTCAAACATATCCAGGGTATATTTAAAATGAGTTATCTTTTAGAGAAGTGATTATATTTGTATGCCAATATTTTCTTATGGTAAAGTTTTCGTTTTACACTATAAAAGCAAGGGTGTGCAATAAACAGATACCATCAGTTGGAGAGTCTGACCATCATTCAGCCGGGGATGCTACAATTATTATAGTGAATGTTTAATTTCTCAAAGCCCTTGTTGTGTTACCAGCTGTATTCACCTTGCAGGTGCAGCTATGTGGCTTTGATCCTGGATAAAGTGTTTAAGTCATGGATGTTTAAAGTTTAACTTCTTCATATGTCTAATATTATAGTTTATTTTTCATTCAGGAAGTATGACGCTGCGCTGTCAGTACACTTCTCATGTTTGTGATTGGTCAAATGTTGCTAACCCCGCCCCTTTCATGTGAACGCTCAGTCAGCCGGACAGAGAAACCCTGATTTGAGTTACCGAGTTGATAACCAGCGTCGTAGGACCGCTTGCGAGAGTGCGTTTGTTTTGGATTAGGTAACCCAGCTAACTTAAACATATCCAGGATATGTTGAACTGGATTCGTAGTACAGGACTCTGGGCAAAAGTTAAACATGAACAAAACACAGACTGTCTGTGTCATGGTGAATACAGTAGCTGCTTTATTTCTATCTTTAGGACGTTGTTGTGAGTTTGGACGGAGCAGATACCTTAGCCTGATCGATCCGATCTCCATTCAGAAAACACGCATTTGAAAAGGTTTTTCGCCTGCCGTCTTCTCTGCACACTTGTCAAAGCATTAATTCATGGTTTATACTAACCATTATCAGTATTTTGTTACTTCGAAATCATTTTGAAACGTGTATTACAATGAAATCACTGTAAAATGTGTTAATTTTGTTGTAGTTGAGTCTACCACAGTATTTACGTGGATATAAGCCCCGCCCCCTCTCCAGCGCATCCTGTTTGAATGACAGGAGTAAACACAGCTTCACATTGCGTCCGGTGTGAACGCAGCATAATGCAGTTCAGAGACCAGACCACTGCTCTGACGCCTTTAAAGCAACTTCGAGATTTTAACAGTGTGAGGGGCACAAAGGCCATGGTGGCCGTAGGACGTACAATTATTTGTGGGGCATAACGGCCAGACCGAGGGTACGACGGCCATGGCCTTGATGGCCGCCATGAAATTCCTACCCTGGATTCAACAATCCCACTGATTCATTTATCTAAATGTTAGTGTTCACTGATGAGAAGCTGCCCTCATGACAGAAATGAATTAAACCATCTGTTTTTTAGTGCCAATTTTGCCCCACTGCCATTTCTCAAATAGATTGATTTTACTATGCTGTAAATTTCACTGCAGTCTATATAACGCTCGGAAGATCAGTGTAATAAAACGCCTCTTTCCAAACAAAGTCAAAAGGACCTTAGAAATATTTTCAAGTTTAGGCTGCTTCTTCTGTTTTTGTTAGTTAAGAGTTCAGATTTGGAAGCGCAAGGATCATAAATATAACTCGTATTTTCTTGCATGTGCCCGAAAAGAATAACCAGTATGAAGGTCTTAACATGCTTTAGACATAACTCTATAAGATTACAAGGGAGCTTTTAAGAGCTCTGTTTATCTGTTCATTAGTGAAATTATTTGACAGTAAAACTATCCTCTTGGGGGACAGTCCCAAACTACATAAAGAAACAGAAACATACCCTGAAGGAGAAAGTTATTGAAAAGCAATGAGTAGCTTTAATGATTTTCCATAGATTTCGAGTCTACTAACACAAGTGTTTTATTATGAAGCCTTTAATAATGTTTGCCTTGATTAATGGAAATAACATTTATGTTTGCTCATTAAACAACACAACTACAGACAACAGGCAACTCCACCTGTTCTCCCGTCTCCGGTCCCAGGGTGCGTCACCGTAAAGAGTCCCCGGGGAAACGGCGAACCCTGTTTTATCGTTCCGAGTGGGATTATTGGGCAGGATGGAGGCAGGGGTGGTATGACAGCAATTCAAATTGATAGTTATTCTTTCTGAGATATTTGGATGATGCTGTGCTATTTTTAAAAAGGCAGATTTTCCCAGCCCATTTATTGTGGATGGGCTTGATGTTATTGGGCTGTTAACGCAAAGTAAGAAAATAACATTAGTGTTTTTTTGTATTTGTGTCTTATCCCTTAAACCAGTGGAACACGATGGAAGAATACATGGGAGCCCATTTCAAGCCTTGAATCAGCAACTGAGGTAAATGAATATCTTGAAGAATAAGCCCTCTAGCAATAGGGAAAGTCAGTATTCTGTGTTTAGGGAGCCAGCGGATTCGGAGACAGATCATCAAATATATAGCTTGGTTTCAGTCACGTGACTTCTACGACGCGCGAAATTCAAGTGGAGGTCAGGAAGTGAAAACGCAATCATTCATCAACGCAGGAATCATGGAGGACACCGACTATGTCAAACTGAACCTGCACGCCGCAGATATCATGAAAAAATCACAGCACACATCGGATACGATCCGTATCAGCTGAAAAAGAGCGACTTTTCTCGTGATTTATCAGATTTGCCCGCTGTCGAGGCGATGGATATCACCAGCTACCTCGTCCTTCATACCTCCTACTACACGGCTAGCCAAATGAAAGCGTATAAAAGCCTGGAAGCTTTCAACTACGTCGTGTGTGGATGGGTGAATGACCTCGGCACCAAAGAGGCATTAAACAAATGTCGCCTTGTTTTTGCCCGGGTGAGTGTTAACTACCTATACCTTCTTACCTCTAAGTAGCATTATTAGGAGACATCTAGCTAGCTAACTTTAGCTACATGGACTCATGTAAGGCAGTGTTACGGCTGTCGTCTTGCTTTCAGCATTAACTGGCCTGTGAGTGTTCTGTGTGTGTATATATATATGTGTATGTGTGTTATGATTACATGTATGTACTATGGTTACCGCGTCGGCGACGTTGTTTCGTTCCTGCCATAGGTCCTACCACCGGAAGAGGTCCCGACGCCTCTTGATGACGCTACTTAAGCTGCGACGTTGTTGACATTCGGGGCGCTGGATCTGTGCTAGGACGCCATGCTACCATACCTCAGAATGTTTGTGTGTTATTGGTGCTTATGTGTGTGTCCTTATGATATTGT
>NW_011347110.1:0-15955 GCF_000735185.1 Notothenia coriiceps
ACATGAAGTGTTTTGCTCAAAATACCAAACAGTTCACCCATTCTAGCCATGCCTCATATCCCTCCATTTCACTTCCTGTTTAAAAATGGCTGATTTTGGGTATAAAGCTTTAAAAAAAAAAAAAGTGATAAAAAGGAGGGGGCTGAGCTCATGCGGGAGATTCTACCGGCAGATACTGCGGTGATGAAACGCCATATCATGGATTATCAAGGGTTATTTCTGAAACAGTATGGAGCTCAAAAGCTTTCTCTCTTGCCAGTTCTATCACAAGATGCGTTCCTTTTTATTTCCTGCTTCTTCACACACATGCTCTCCAGTACAGGTTAGCTCTGAGTGTTAGCGATGCTAATGTAAACACAGACCGTATTACGTCCAAAACAGTCGGGCATTGTTTCTGATAGCAACGTTTCTGATAGGGTCGTGGGTGTAAAGCCAGCCTACATTTCCGATATTACGTCATATCGGACGCAAATCTGGATCAGCTCCGTTGTAGCCCCGTTTTTAGAGATTTGGGTACGGAGGAAAAGAGAGAGTTTTATTTTCTGACGCTGCGCGAGTTCCCTGACACACCGGGGACACATATTTATGTATAAAAGACATCAAAAAGTGCATTTTGCATGATAGGTCCCCTTTAAAAGTTAGATGTTTAAAAATGAGTGCATTATTACACATTAATTGCGAGTTACAGAAGATGGCTACAGATCAGTGACGGACTGCCCATCGGGATTCGTCCCGAACTCGACCGGTACCGAAATCGGCCGGTCGGACGATGTGGGCCGGTCGGATAAGCCCCCCCGTTGAGAATTTACTAGCGGTACCGGGCAGTTTTTTTGTCCCAGTCCGCCCCTGCTACAGATATAGGGATTGTTAAGGAATACAGGGGATAGGTGAACACTTGTCCGTTTTTTTTTAAATATTACAGTTGAAGAAAATATGTTTCTGGCATTCCTCTCTTGTATTAGCTTTCCCAGCAAAATATAAATGCACACACCAGTAAAATAACGGGTTTGTTTATTAACACAATTCTTGTTAAAATGCAATGCTTGTAAATTCACGCAACAGGGACTTGTGGCGAGAATTTAATTTATAGTGGAAAGGACATGCTGTGTATATTGTATGAATCCCTTTCAGGAATAAAAGTAAAGTAGTAGAATTATCGGATATGCAACAGTTGATATAACTCATATAAGCATGGTCAACATGCTTCTCCATGTTAAAAAGAAACATTTTAAGTGATCAAATGGTTCTTATACCTGGTCTTTGACTTTATGACACCACAGCATTTTGCAGAAATTATGACTTTATTTTCTTGTGATTTGACTGTTGAATAGCTAAGCTGTAAATTGATCCAATCCACTGTTTTGCGATGCATTCAGGGGCATTCCATAAAAAATGAATCACTTGCTGACCTCACCCCTTTGTATTCAGACACATTTGTTCGTACATGTTGAGCTTTATAGGTTCTACAACATACTTTTATTAACCAGAGTGTCGACCATTCATAGGGGGGCCCTCAAAGTATACCTGTTTTGGACAGTCTCCTTATATGGTTGAATGTCATGAAAAAAGAAACGCAACAGTATAGATTTGAAAAATACTTTTGGTCCAAATGTTTTAAAAGCCAAATTAGATGATTCCTATCTTTTAATTAGGATGTCAGTCTATGCCTTGGAAAAGCTAACGTTCTTGCACATGCCTGTAAGACATCAAATCAAAATGAAAGAGGATGATTCCTGATGGATCATTACCGGAAAGAAAAAAGCTGTTGCTAAGACCAAGATTACTAAATCAGTATCTCACTATTTGATACAGGCCTCAAATCTCATAAATCACAAGTCAGATTTACACACACACACAAATTGATGAGGAATTGTTCCATATTTGGTGTGTATGTTTGGGTGACAGAGAGACACAGAGAGACAGAGAGAGAGTGTGTATCCTGACAGGATGTCACTAGCTAGAAGTGGCAGTGTTTCTGTCTACGGTTCAAATGAGTCTATAGTGAGTCAAAGGAAGTGAAAGGAGCCAATGCCAAAGCTGCAGAGGCAAGAACACACACCCATGCACAAACACACACACATACCATCTGTCTGCAGCTGGTAAAGTAGTCAAATAAAGTAAATAAATGGAATGTCCAATAGAGTTTTCCTGTTATACATTGCAGTGTGCCTTTTGTTGCTTTTTGTTTTATTTTTGGCTGGACCAGAGTGAAGGGGGGACAGCCCTATGAACACCCCCCCTGAGTGATAACGTCACGCCACTGGTTAATTTTTCTGTCTGGTGTTTCATTTGCCCCTATAGTCCCATCACCATGGCATGACCCAGATCTTAAAAGTTCAAGTCTAAAAAGTAAATGTTATGATAACTGATTAGAGTGATTAACAAATCCATAAAAACAGCTTATTTCTGTTGAATGTTGAATAAAGAGGCCGGTTGCTGCATGTGCTGCTCTGTAGTGACACTGTCATTCTGTGGAGGCAGAGTGGAACTGACACATTGTTTACTGACAGGAAAGCAGATAGTCACATGTAGCCTGTCTAATGTAGTGTGCTCTGTGTTTAGCAGTCCATGGCTGGTCCTTTTGTCGACTATGTCCTTTACATGTAACATGGGTTTTACAGGTTTTCCTGGACATATAAGTTGCAAAAGAAGTCAGAAAAGTAAACATTCCTGTGGCTTTACATTGTGATGATGGCCTGTTTACCTCAAGAATACATTCGGCTGATAATATTTCTGTACATTATGGTACTGAAATCGGTCACTGTGCAGAATAAGTCCTTTTGTACTTTTACTTAAGTAACAACTTGAATTCAGGAGTTTTACTTGTAAAGGAGTATTTTAACGCCATAGTATTTCTACTTTTACTCAAGTACAGGATCTTAGTACATAATCCACCTCTGGTTAGCTGCCTGAAATAAGGTCTGTGGTTAACACAAGCAGAAAGTAGATCTAAGTTTCATTCTACTATATACAACATTTGAGTGAATAGTGAATGTCCAAAGCTTACAGTATATGTGTCTTAAAAACAGAGGTTGCCAACAAGCGTCTCAATGAGACTGCTAACCGTCATCACACTGAACATTAGCCGCCTTTAGCTTAGCGGTGGTGACCACGATGTACTTCCTTTATAGCTTTACGTTAGGCTTTTACTTGTGGAGATTGCATTTATACTCTAAAGATCAATAACATTTGTGTTAATGCAGTATTTCGAACCCCAACGGAAAAATCCCCTTGTTTTTGTCGGGGGAGCCCTCGTGATGCTAACCTCTGGGTCGGCCTACAAAAGTACATCATTACTGCAATACCCTTTTTCACGGCGGTTAATTTGACATGACATTGCAGGGTACACAAAGCTCTCAATGATAACAGTAATTGGGATCTGCATCCCTGAAATACTGAATTAAAAACAAAACCCTAACCCTATTTGAGGGAGTGTTGTGTATATTGTGTAAGAGTGTTGCTAAACCAGTGAGTCATTCCACATCACAGCTGTTTAACAAGCCTTCATGGCTCAGTGAGAAATACTCAGAGTGTGTGTGAGCTGTGGGGTGTGTGGGAGTGATCCACAGCGAGGAGTGCAGATGCTGTGGAATTGTTTCTCTCTTCAGAAAGAGGGAAAGGCAGAGGTCAGAAAATCAGGGGCAGAGTTGGACTTTTATCTCAGCAGTATCAGGAGAACGAGCTACTGCTGCTGACTGTAAAACTCCTCAGCCTTTTCTTGACTTTGCAGAGCGAAGTCAGATTTTCCTAAATGCTGCCTTCTTTTTCCGCCTCACTTTTAATGGTAAAGACGTGCTGTTGCATGTTTGAGCCAACCTGCTAAGAGCGTGGCGCATTTGGAGAGTTCAAAGCCAGGACAGTATCTGCTGCTCTGCGCTCACTGTCAGTTTGTAATGGAGCATTAACTCATGGAATATGTGACCACAAAGTGATTTGATGGGAAATGTAGAGGTTGTGTATACATGTATGAAACAGGACAAAAGTTAGAATAACACTGTACAGGGGATAGGTGAACACTTATCAGATGTTAGCCAGTTTCTCTCACTAGTCATTTAGTGTATTGTAAGTAACACCAGATCTGTAGGGAACAATGAGGCCCTGAGGGAAAGACTGTCCCTACTCTACTGCGCTTTCCTTATTAATACTTTCATGACACACTAAATAACTTTAATTAAATGTATTATGTCAACACATTTCACATAACTGTATTAGGTTTGTTGAAAGCAATAATGTTAACTTAATATTGTTGCAACGTTTCAGTTTTTTCAGTGCACATTGCTTTGGCCAATCCAATACTCTAACACACTATGCCATCAGTTTACGCCTCACACGCCCCCACTTACCCCACCAGCGATAGTGTTTCCTTTTTTTAGCTTATAAGAAGAAATTGTAAAATGCATGGAAAACCATCTTTCACTACGGGCAAAACATGGACAATACTTGTAAAATGTAACAACCGAAAATGTTTTGGGGCCCAACCTCCGCGAAGCTAGCCACCTTGGCGTGTTTTGCTTCTTGTACTTACAGGGACATTAAAGCATGTAAAATGCTCCGATAGAGGCACAAAATACAGATATTAAATTAGCAATGATAGGGCCCCTTTCAAGCACATTTGATCCAATTATACCTACACCTACTTGGCTTCTTATTTTGAGAGTGGTATAGACTGGCAGTGGTTTCCACAGGCTATCAGTAAGGAGACTTGAAACAGTGGAGCTAGTTTAGAATAATGAACTGTGTAGGTGTCCCTAGCTGTCTTCAGCTACTGATTCCCTCATCACAACAGAATCTGTTTATTATTTATCTCGGCGTATATGGGAAACAAATCAACTGAAGGTTGGCACTCACCCGCTTTTTCTTTGGAATTCCACTTTATCAGACAACTCTTATCAGCAGGTTGGAATTTACTTCAGAAACTGGTGGATGTTACATTACATGTCACTTGTTTTATACAACTTTTATCCAAGTGACTTACAGTACAATTCAATACTGTGGGCAATCTTTGGGGTGAAGTGTCTTGCCCAGTGACACAACGATGTGCTGACTGCAGTGGGACTCGAACTTGGTACCACCTGATTCGAAGTCCAGCACCCTACCCACTGGGCCACAGCCGCCCATGTTCAACAGCTTGATACAGTTGAAAAATCCAGAACAAAAGGGTAGTTGATTTGTTTTGCTTCTCATTCTAAACTACCTAATTGTATTTCTATGTGCATCAGTGTAAGCATTAAAGTGGCCCTTTTTGGACTTTCCCCTCTCCCGTAGTGTGTTATAAAGTGTTAAGTGCATGTTAATGATCTGCAAAGACTGAAATCCCAAAATAACATATTGTCATCACTACTGTATGTACCACTCACGCTTCAATTGGCTAGCGCTCCAACAAATTGTACCTGATAGGTTAAAGGGCAGGACATCTTAGCTGGTTGCAGGCTTATTGACAGTCAGCTGGACAATAAAATCCTTACCCAGACGATTTACTGTGAATCAGTTTGTCAGCCTGAATTTGATAAGCTAAATGTCATGATCATGGCCATGGTCCTTGTTTAAAGCAATAAGCCTCAGGAGGCAGGGGTCTGCAGGGTTCCAGCATGGTGTATCCAGGACATTTTGACCGGGGTGCCCAAGTTGGGACACAGAGCCAGTGTGAGGTGGCCAATGTTCCCATTTACAACATAGATTTCAATATCTGTTGAGTCATTGTTGTGATGAGTGTTTTCATTTATCATCATACTATCTGTTCCATGTTCCACAACCAAGCCATTTTGCATTGTGTTGAACATATTAGCGAATGGAAATGCCCGCAAAGTAATTTGCTAATTTTCAAAGAAAGAACACATGAAATACTGTATTCTAATATCCTCACAATTAATACCTTTGTTTTTGGTGTTAAAAGACCATGTTTTAGTTTTTTGAGAGCTTTCTAGTGTCATAATCAGATCATATTTAATTTTAGACTTAAAATGCTAAAATCTAACTGGTAGTTTTCCATGAAAATGCATGCATTTGATCCTTCAGTGACAGTACATTGGAACATGGTCCTTTCAACCTCTCGAGTCTTCAGCGTGTCCTGCAGCTGCTGCCAGACTTCTGTCTGATCACTGGCAGTAATTAAAGGCTCCTGTAATCATCATGTCCATGTGTGGTGTGTTTGTTTTCACTGTCATGGAAGCAGTGGATATGAACATAGGGGCATGATGGGAACTGTGCAGTTGGCTCTCTGTTAACATGTGCACGCAGGGGACCAATGATTTTAACATCAACTACCCATAAATTACCTACAGCACCACCTCTGTAACACACATAGTATGTATGTATGTATGTGTGTGTGTGTGTGTGTGTGTGTGTGTGTGTGTGTGTGTGTGTGTGTGTGTGTGTGTGTGTGTGTGTGTGTGTGTGTGTGTGTGTGTGTGTGTGAGAATGAGTGAAATAATAAATGTCTGTTTGGCGTTTTCTTTCCACAAAAACAGGAAAACTGGTCCTCATGGATTAAAATAGGCACACACACACACACACACACACACACACACACACACACACACACACACACACACACACACACATACGCACGCACGCACGCACGCAGACACACACACACGCTTTTAGTATTTCCCCTCAGTGCGAGGTGTGGAATAAAATATAACTGACTGCGTTATAGGTGGATGTACAGTTTGGATATGATAGACTCTCTGACAGGATTACTTTGCCAGTGGTGAATTGGTATGGATTACATTTCATGGATACCCTCATCTTTAGAGGAATAGACAAGGGGAATGTGAAATCCACATTGCAGGCAGTTCACAGCATATCATGGTTTCGTCTGTTAGAGCCTAATCTTCGCTGCAGGATTCAGGGAGTCAAATGAAAGAGTTGTAAGAGTTGTTTGGGAAGAGGCTGTAGTGAAAAAACTGAAACATTGACTTAAATGAACAGAATTCACATAACTCTAGGTTAGTTGAAAGCAATATTATTAACTTTATAAAAAAAACGGTTAGGTTCAACTTAATATTATTGCTTTCAACTAGTTATGTGATATTTGTTGACATAATGCATTTAATTCAAGTCAATGTTTCAGTTTTCTCAGTGTGTCCTGACTCCTGAGCCTCCTGGTCCTGAAATAGACAGTCCTGTTTAACCTCCCAGAAAAGAGGACACACAGTCTGTGGCTGGCTGAGAGTAGGAGAGGAGAGAGGACTCAGCACTCAGGCTGTAGAACATAGTTCTGCAGGGTGGGGGGTGAGGGGCTGAGGGGTGAGGAGATGTGGCAGTTACACCTCACAGACTGGGGTCTGTTGGTCTGAAGTCCAGGATCCAGAGAGAGGGGTGTTGACGCCCAAGTCACTGAGTTTGGAGAGGGTGATGGTGTAGATTTCTGAACTGATTGTTGCAGCCAGTTTTTTTTTTCATTATTATGAACACTGGATGGCATAAATGGTGCAACGGGGTATTTTAGTGACCTCACCGGTACAGGTGTGAGTGATTGGGGCTGTGATGAGCAAACCATGCCGACATACACACACTGTTTTTGGTTGTAAAATTAATTATATTTCAAGCAATTACTTTGTTGTCAACTCGTCTAACTAGTACATCACATTTTAGCAATGCCTCTGTGATAATGAGTGGCAATAGTCACCTGACTGATTTTGATGAACAACAGTCTTATGTCGGAGTTGTTACTGTTGGCCAGGTGGTAAAGTCTAGCACCATGGAGAAGGCGTCCTCCATACACCTGTTCTGTCATTATACGATTTAGTGAGAGTCCAATGTGAGTGGGTTCAGAGAAAGAGTTCCAGAGGAAGTGTTTTTAAAGAACATGGGGACCGCTGGTTGTGTGAGTGAGAGGTGGAAGAAGTCGCTCAGGACCTCAGTCAGCTGCGCAGCACACTCCCTGAGCATCAGGTCAGTGTCAGGAACATTAATCCTGCTCAGTGCAGCACATGTCAGTGAGGGGTGGGGGGGTCTTCAGGGAGCACAGCCTTGGTGCACTAAAAAACTGAAACGTTGGCTTCAGTTAAAAGTATTATTTCAAAAGATTTCACATAACTGTATTAGGTTAGTTCACAACAATAATATCAAGTTTAACAAAAAAATATTAGGTTCAACCTATTATTATATCTTTCAATTAACCTAATACAGTTATATGAAGTTTGTTGAAATAATACTTTTAATTAAAGTCAACGGTTCAGTTTTTTCAGTGAGCACGCCTCATGGCTTCTTCTAAAGCGTTCACAAATGTGGTTCAGCTCATCAGAGAAGGAGGCCTCCATGGTGCTGTTGTTTGGCCTGCGTCCTGGGACAGTTTTGTTGTTGAAGTACTCCTCAATCCCTAGCTTGCTGCTGTGCCTGGCGGTATTTGAGATGTGGTTTCAACAGTAATTGCAAACTCTGGAAAGATCTACACTTAACCATGAGTCATTCTGCGTTAGCAGAGCAGTGACTCTGGATTATAGTCTGCATCAAGCTTTGTAATTGTAAATGCCCACTCCTCTACATCTGGAGTCATCCGCCATTTGGCCTTGAGAATTGTTATACAATCTGAAACTACAGTCTTCTTAACTGTAACCCCAGTGTTTCATCAAACGGTGTTGCATTGTATACACAACTGGCTTCCATCAGTTACATTTGAGGTAATTTCAGAAAGTTTGATAAAATGTTAAAGCAAATCATTTCCATGGGGAAGAAAAGGTCATAACTGTTGTTTTTATATTTAACTTTCTTACTGCTGCATGTTCACTGTGATGTCCAAAGCACAATCATTTTGATGACTCGTCAGAAGTTGCAGAGAGTGGCAGTCAGGGCAGATTCTGCAGGCTCATCACCTTCCAACAGATAGGACCTGCACATTTTAAAAACATTCAGAAATATTAGTTTAATCATGGCATCATTAATCGGAAAAAACTTGAATTTGCTAAATTAATAATTGATTCATGTTGGTGTGTAACCGAGGATTATACCAATAGGGTTGTCTTATGAAGTGCACAAAAGCACTATTTTGGTAGGTGCACAGTTGCACTGATTTTAGGGAAAGGGAAAGTGAAGTTTTTGTGGTTTCAAAGGGTAATTTGTTAATTGCCTGGCCCTCCTTTTACTGGTTAAATAGCTTTGTAATGGTAAACAATCACAAACCCTAAAGGCTAAGTATACGGTAGTTGTTTGCATGTCAGCATTCCAGTATGCTGTCTGGGATAGTGAGATGTGAGGAACTGGTTTAACATTACTGTTCCTTTGATTTGATACATGTGAGGGATAATGTGTAACTTCTGGTCGGGTTCACTTCACAATAATGACAGGGAGGAAAAATCGATAATTTGCAAAATATTGATTTCAAAATGAAACCCATGATGCAATAGAATGGTGCTGTGATGACATGTCTGTAGGCAGACCTGGAAGTTAGCATTAAAAGGGCTCCCTCCACAAATGGGAATTTTCCATTGAATTTTTGGAATATTGCGAACTTAGCTCTGTGGAAAACACACATTTATTACACTGACACATTTTGTTCGGCAGGATATTCTCCATATATGAACACAACCTTGATGATTTTTAAAGCGTAAATGCACTTATATCATGCCACTAAATATTTACACACGATTCTCAAATATAGTAAAAAAAATGTAAGACTTCAAACTTAAGCCATTATGATCGAGCAAACTGGTAAACTACATTTGGAAAAATATCCAATCATAGTGACATCACTTTACCAATCATGCTCTTATTAGCTAGTGCCAGCTAGTTTTGTGTGCATGTTAATGGTCCGCAATGGCTTAAATCCTGTGTCATCATATGTCACACTCGCGCCTCTTTTGGCTAGCACTCCAACACATGTACGTGATAGGCTAAAGGGCGGGGAATCTCTAAGCAGTTGACCAATCATAACAGAGTGGCCGGTTAACCAATCAGAGCAGACTGGGCTCTGGTTTCAGACAGAGGGTGAAAAGAGGTGCTGCAGCACAGGCAGTATGAGACAAATAAAGACCTTTTGAACATTAAAGCATGGAGACATGTCACAGGAGAGACACTACATACTGATATACACCTGAACATCAGCAGGAGAGGACTCTTTAAAGAAGAGACACTACATACTGATATGAACCTGAAGCTGAGCAGAATGGCCCCTTTAACACTCACATTGCTTTATGAAGTCGCACTCAGCCAACAGTTCTTACGTCAGACAAGATAAATTAAATGTACACTCAAGTGACATCCCTCGAGTACACTAAGTTCAGGCCTGGAGAAATGTACGAGATAAAGCTAAAGTTACAAACGGGGGGTTATATCTGCTATATAGAGCTGGCATGTTTAGACAGCCTACTTGGATTAAAAATAGTGATTGCAACTGAAGACAGTTCCTTTAATTGCAACATCTCAGGTATCATTTGGTGTATAAGTGAGAGGTTTATATATAATCCTCTAAGAATGTGTAAGATGATCTTTGCTGATAGTTAGAAAAGTCTGGTAAGTGAAGTTAAAAATAAAAAATAACAAAAAGTAAAAGTGCTGCTGACAGTATATTCCAATGTTGTTGGGATGTTTCAGTCTATGTTTTGATCAGATCCTGAGATTCTGCCCATCCGCTCAGAGAGACACACCTTCTCAATGGCAGAGCTCAGCTTGTAAACTATCTTGAATAATGTATAGAAGGAGCCGAAACTGTCAGATTTGATCACTATGGGGGATTTCAAGTCCATTTTACAGGACAGAGAACAACATTCTCTTGATTGATGTGATTGCTCTTATATCCCCAATTGATTGAATTATTTTATTTGCATATTGACTGGTTAATGTTCAATTTCGTTAGTGTTTTACGACCGCTCTATTCATCTGCCTGTCTTGTTTGTGTTTATTTGTTGTAACATTGTTCATGCTGCCCTCTTGGCCAGGTCGCTCTTGAAAAAGAGATTTGAATCTGAATGACACTTTTTACCTGGTTAAATAAATGATATATATATGAACAGGCTGAGAGGATGCGTGCAAAGGAAAGAGTTGGTTGGACCTGTCTTAGCTTGGCTGTATGGTTCCATGTCTGTGATTGGCAGAATTCACATGAAATAGTGTGAATGTAAGGAAGAGGAAACACTTAAAGAGGGACAAAGAGAAAGGCATGTGTCAGTGACATCACTCCCAGGGTACACACACACACACTTTTTCAGGGCTGGGTTTGTTTGGTGTTGTTGTACAGATTGAACCAAATGCCAGGACAACCTTTGGCCTTCTGTAAAATCATTTCATCAAAGACTGGTTCGGTGGACACTAAACAATCCCGTCTGTCCTCTGTGTCTTGTCCATGGTGCTACTATGTGCAGGAAATGTAATAAAAGTTGAATGTATAGGAACTCACATGCCTGTTTTATAGTCCTGACCACCTAACAAAACAAACTGATGTCATTGATTTGCTCACTTTGTTTTACGGTCCAAAAGAGAGAGAAAGGTAAAGAGGTACAGAGATGAAAATATGAAGAAGGCAGTCTAGTCTGTTCATGACGTTGACTCCCTCTGGTGCGGTCTATCCTGCACACAGGCAGAAGACAATATGTGTTATGCTTTAGTAACGGGAGGAAATAACAAAGTGCTTGTGTGTTTGACTCTTTGTCTGTGTTCCAGTTAGTGAACGAGTCATATAATAAATCCATCATAAAGTGATTCAGAGGAAGAGAGAGAGACATCAAAAACAGGAGAGAATGAGCTTGTTATGATGTTGCCCTTGTTGAAATAAATACAAAAGTAACATTTAAAGCCTTGCTGCGGCCCCTAGAGGCTGCAATGTCTAGCCCACAAAAGTGTGTGATGTCTCTCCACTCAATATTTAATTCCCGCAAATGCAGAGTCGAGCCCTGGAGCCTCTGTCTCATGGATGTATAATAAGAACGTTAGGGTCCATCTGAGTTAGCTGGAGTGCTACTGAGAGGAACAGTGTATTAACTGCTGTGCTTATATCAAAAACACCTTACTGTGAAGGCAAGGCAAGTTTATTTATATAGCACCTTTCAACACAAGGCAATTCAAAGTGCTTTACAAAAATGAAAGACTTTAAGAAAATGGCATTTAAAAACAGTCATTAAAAAGCAAAGACAATAAAATAAACATTAAAAGAAAAAATACATTAATAAAAGTTACAGTGCAGTTTAAGATATGAATAGTTCAATGAAAATCAGCGGCAAAAACAAACTTTTTCAGCCTGGATTTAAAAGTAGTAGGAGTTGCAACGGACCTGCAGGTTTCTGGGAGTTTGTTCCAGATATTTGGAGCAAACAACTTAGCTGTGTATTAGCTGCTGTGCTAATATCCAAATAAATGGACAAATGCTCCAGTCTATGGTGAAGAAGACTAGGGAGTCAAAGCGTATCAAGCTAGCGCCAGGCCAAAATAATGCTAGCTTAAAATAGTTAAGGTGGATGGACAATCGAGCTAGCTGTCAGGATTTTGAAAGGATTGCTATGACAGTAAATTGCAGTATACATTACAAAACGTAATTTAACGTTTAGATCCCCTTAAAACCACTGTGGGGGAAATTTCTGAAGCAATTTGAATCAGGACTCAGAGAGACACCAGGAGAGCTGGAGCTTTGATGGCAAACACTGACGGTTTATTTGGAGCTTCGGCCGGAGAGTTCACAAGACATGTCACGGGCCACAAGTTGACCACACGGTTGAGATGCCACAATCAATTCTGAAGAACTCTACCCCAGACCCATGTATTTAGCTAGTTCTGAGAGAATAATCAACATTGTGCATAACAAGATAGAACCATAACACCTCTATCAGCTGACGCCAACAGGCAGGAACAGGGAGACAAAACACTGAGAGCACAGCAGCCAAGGTTACAGGTGCCTGTGCTCAGTCAGGACAGTATGAACTGACAAGCAACAATTCTGCAATTTTTCTAAAATTGCGATCGGCTTATTAAAGCAAAACTGAGAGCTGCATTCCGCAGGCGATTGTTGCGCACTTCACAAAATATACACATTGGGTCATTGTTTGAAGCCATAACATGCAAAAAGGATCCTTCACTGATCATATACGTTCCATAATATCTATAAAATTCTGCTAAATGGCAAATTACCTGTCAGGGATACATTTTATAAATGCTACAGCAATAGTTACCGAAAGATAAAGCCTGTAAATATTCTGTTACCAGTACATGAAACCGCATGCCTGCCAAAAATAAATGTAATAATACTAACACAAATGTTTCCCTGCAACTTCGGTGTTGATTTATTACTTTTTTCAGCTAAGACTCTTACGATGCCCGTTGAAAGAAGAAAAACTTGAATTATGAGCTGTCTCTGCTAAAACCAGTCTTTCTAGACAAACAGAGCATTCTAATATAATAATTATTTCCAGGGCGTTGAGAGCCATGTTGAGAGAGAATCCTCTGTTACCGTAGGGCTTACACAATAGCCCAACTACAACATTGTGTTGGGTCATGGCCAATTAATGAGACAGAATAGGATTGAAAAATAATATTAATGAGAAATTATATGAAATATATTTTTTTTTATATTTATTTCCATGGCTACTGTAGATGAGCCATGCGACGAACGGGGCATGGATGAATGGAAAGATAGCATAGTATAGAGTAGACTATAAGAGACATGATTAAATCACACTCAGCGACAAGCGCATCGATACCGATGAGTTAGTTAAGCTGACACGCATAAACCTAACTCAGTTACAGGAGATGGGAACAGCAATGTGCTTGAGTTTGCAAGCCTGTTCCTGGATAATCGCGAAAGCACTACGGAAAAATTCTAAATAACACCGACAGAGCTATGCTGCTTGTTTCTAAGCACGCATGCACCTTTGAAGCATCAAAAATAAATCGCATCCTCCATTAAGATTTGCCTGGGAGCAATTGCAGGTGTGGGCGTCCACGAGTATTGCGGCCTGCAAACTCTCTGCCAACATTTCTTCAGAAAAGTGTTTCTTAGCGCGTGAAGTGAGAAAGTTGGGAGGATGGTTGTGTTCAGCGCAGGATGACAGATGTAACAAATAATATCTCTTCAGGACAGCCCCAACGTGTGTTTGCTCCTCCTATCATTGCTTTTTTAATTAGCCCTGCTTTGCGTCAGCGCCGCCAACCATCATTCTGTACAACACCCTCTGCCGAGAGCAAGCGAACGGTGATTACAAAATCTAAAGAATGTGATGTTAAGATCTCACACCTGACTGTCTGAGCAACCTACTGCTAACGAAAGACTGCCTATGCCCGCGCGATTGTCCTAGATAGATTGTTTAAATGCCAGTACATTCTCCAGCCTCACTCATGAGAGTAAATTAGACTGTTACATACTGCCACACAGTACATCTAGGCCAGCTGAAAGCAGTTTAAACTAGAAAACAAGGCCACCGTAGCGCTGCAATACCACAACTCAGACCTGACTCGGAAAGCCACATTCTTGGCACGGCCTTCAGCTGCATTACAAAATAACAATAAGCCCCCAGAAATTCGCCTACTGCTTTGCCATTACATCTAATAGCCCAAATCTAAATGCGCCTGATAACATTCCAAATGCAGAACCTTTGAGAAAGGAGGTCAAATAACCCCCATAGGTGGATATACAATCTGCCGCAGCGTTATCAGGCCTTTTTTATTATTAAAACCCGCATAAAAACTTTCCTCCCACTCCATGCAAAAAAAAAGGGTGCATCTCTTAATTCACTGACATAGAGCCAATTTACGTCGAGCGTTGTCGCTCGGCGATAATGATAATCATCTATAATTGCCTTGCAAGGCGTATGTCATGCAGCAAAAGCGATTAATGTTCACTCAGATCTTCTAATAAATAAAAGCTCAGCCACTTGCTTTCCTCCAAGCTGCTGGTGTATACAGCGAGCTGCGACGGCTGAATTAAGTCATTAGCTGAAATAAATGCAGTGCGTAAGGAGGTACGTATGCGCTGGTCTGTCCTCTTCCGTCTGTACTGCTGTCTCTTTGCTGGGCCCTGGCGTATCGCCAGCAATGCACAAGAAGCGGACGCTGCACTTCCGCGAATGATCAGGAAAAGCAGCAGCGCGATTACTGAACATGACTGTATCAATTCAATCATTCGAGCAAGGGTATGCGCTGTCAGCACACAAGGTGATCATGCAGCTCTGTCTGAGTCACCCGGGAGTGCCGGAGCAGTACGGAGGTACGTTGAGTGCAGGGGACGATCAAGCCATTTTTCGGAGAGGTAGAAGAACAGTTTGAAATAGAGGCAAGCCGTTCCGTTATAACAGACTACAGCACGGAGGAGAAGGGAGGAGAGCGGCGCGGCGGCAGAAATTGTGCGTCTCCGGCTCGTATGAAAAAATCTGGAACGGGTATCCCGGGAGATCAATAACTCCGGTAGCAGCGGGTGGTACGGCCGGGATCAAGCAGAGGGCAGAAACCTTGTGTGGCACCGCGAGTAGGGAGGAGATGATTGAAATGGAGCGCGAGAGGGTTCGATAATCACAGAGCTCGGCGGTGGTGTCTCTTCGCCTGGATCATTTCAGAGGGAAGCAGGAGCGAGTCGGGAGCAGCGCCGTGGCGCCGATACCCGAGGACCCCACAAAAAGAGACAGCAGTACAGAGGAGCAGGACAGACACAGCAGATTACCCCTGCATTTCAATTTCACTACATGATTATTCACTCCAGTCACTGTATAAACAGCTGAGAAGCAAGTGCTGAGCTTATTATAGAAGATTGATGAACATATGCTTTGCGCATGAAAAAACGCTTCAAGCAATTAGTAATGATATCATTATCGGCTCCGGGGAGACACGCTCGACGTAAATGGCTCTATGCATAATTAAGAGATGCACCCCCTTTTCTTTTTCGGAGTGGAGGAGGGTTGGGAGGCGTCGCGGTTAAAATAAGACGAAAGCGTGGTGGGGGGCTGGGGAGATAACGCTGCGCAGACGATGGGATATCCAAGCCTATGGGGGGTTCATTTACCTCCGTTGCTCAAAAGTTCTGCATTGACTGTATCACCAT
>NW_011347110.1:16020-32453 GCF_000735185.1 Notothenia coriiceps
TACACCTGAACATCAGCAGGAGAGGACTCTTTAAAGTAGAGACACTACATACTGATATACACCTGAACATCAGCAGGAGAGGACTCTTTAAAGTAGAGACACTACATACTGATATACACCTGAACATCAGCAGGAGAGGACTCTTTAAAGTAGAGACACTACATACTGATATACACCTGAACATCAGCAGGAGAGGACTCTTTAAAGTAGAGACACTACATACTGATATACACCTGAACATCAGCAGGAGAGGACTCTTTAAAGTAGAGACACTACATACTGATATACACCTGAACATCAGCAGGAGAGGACTCTTTAAAGTAGAGACACAACATACTGATATACACCTGAACATCAGCAGGAGAGGACTCTTTAAAGTAGAGACACAACATACTGATATACACCTGAACATCAGCAGGAGAGGACTCTTTAAAGTAGAGACACTACATACTGATATACACCTGAACATCAGCAGGAGAGGACTCTTTAAAGTAGAGACACTACATACTGATATACACCTGAACATCAGCAGGAGAGGACTCTTTAAAGTAGAGACACTACATACTGATATACACCTGAACATCAGCAGGAGAGGACTCTTTAAAGTAGAGACTCTACATACTGATATACACCTGAACATCAGCATGAAAGGGCCCTTTAAAACTGGAAGTTCATCCTTAAGGATTATATAGTAGTTTAAAATTCATTCTATGTGGCCTTCCCCTCAATATATTCAAATATATCATAATTCTTTATTTCCTAATATGTTTTTTAGATATTGATGGTGAGAGTTTATGTGTGTGTGTGTGTGTGTGTGTGTGTGTGTGTGTGTGTGTGTGTGTGTGTGTGTGTGTGTGTGTGTGTGGTCAAGCATTTCATTGATCTGTAATCTACCTGTTGCTGGCCAACTATTTGGGAAGAGTGTTGCTTCAGCTTTGTTTTCTTACCGGTGTATGTGTGTGTGTGTATGGTATATACATATTAATTTGATTCAAGGGAAATGTGTCCCTCTATTAATAGTTAACTAAATGTAAACACACACATTCAGTGATGACACGTGTAATGCTGAGTGTCTAACATCTGTTTCAGCTCTGATAAGGCCGGATATGTGTATTCAGATGAACATGGGCTGGAGTCAAACAACGTCACTGATAACATGAATGAATGAAACAATAAAAGCTTGGTTTCTCAATAATTGATTTGGTGAAAAGGCATGCAAATGTTCGTGACAAGGCCAAGTTTCAATATCCGTCAGCACTTTCTGTATTTGTTCTTTTGAGCATTTTATCGACAAAGCTCTTATCATTTAAGGTGAACCCCACAGAAGACTGGAAGCAACACTATGAAATTGAAGTTGAAGTAATGAAAAATAAATAAGCAATTTAAACACAGCATTTCTTTAAGTTAAGTGATTAACCACCTATGAATGAATAGGATCATGCATCCCTTTTTAAATCAATTTAAATATTTTTCAGTTGGCATTCACCTTGTGAGTCACTGCAGATGTCATGTTGTCTATGTATGACTCTGCTCTGTGTGTGTGTGTGTGTGTGTGTGTGTGTGTGTGTGTGTGTGTGTGTGTGTGTGTGTGTGTGTGTGTGTGTGTGTGAGAGACTGAGAGGACACCTGTTTCATGGCATGAGTAGAGGCCTAACCCTTCAATAAAAAAACAGCAGAAGACAGTGAACCACATTGTTACTCATCACACGTCATAGATATTACATCTGTGCAAGGACATTTCATGTATTCATACAAATGATATTTTCTTTTTCCTTTTATTGGTCGCAGTTTTTTCCCTTTAGATAAACTCTGGGCTTTGTTGGAGACACCCTCTGGTATCGTCCCTGAAGGCTCTTTGTTGGTTTATTTTCTATTGTTGCACTCTGTAGTTTTCATATCTGTGTGGATGAGGGGTCACACAGGTAGCCTGAGCCTCATGCATTGTATTTGTCATCATGTCTAGTTCTTCGTTATTTCCCTCATTGAATGTGGCCTTTTATTTTCACCTTGATGTGAAGTTTCTCTGGCTGTATCTCTATTTAGCTGCTCTGTCAGAACTGTAGGTCTATCAATCAATCAATCAATGTTTATTTATATAGCCCAATATCACAAATGTTACATTTGTCTCAGTGGACTTCACAGTTTGTACAGAATATCAGTATGACAATACAACACCCTCTGTCCTTAGAACCTCACATCGTAGGCCTACAAGGAAAGACTTCCAGAGAAAACCCACAGTTTAAAGGGAAAAATGGGAGAAACCTCAGGGAGAGCAACAGAGGAGGGATTCCTCTCCCAGGAGGGACAGACGTGCAATAGATGCCGTGTAGGTCAGGGTTTTTCTGCTCCTCCAGACCTGACCGGTACAGTTTTTATTAACTCCCGTCATTTAATGATGGTATAGACCGTGAACATTTTAAACTGGTAGCAAACAGAAATCATTTTGATAGGTTTTTCCAATTTTATAGCATTTATCTTTATTTTTGGTAAAATATAATGTAGAGTTGAACATGAATGTCCCTAAGGTGCATCTGGGTTTATGGTTAAATTGTACTTATAACCCAAAGCAGTGAATAATAACATTACACAGGTTGATGTGAACTTCAGTGATGTCTTCATTCAGCAGACACCGAGCACCCTGTTAGATCAGATAAAACAGACCCACATTGGGATTGTATTTGTCACAGCAAGTTAACATATTAATATACAAAATATGAAAAATGAAATACAAATACAATACAAATTTTATTTAAAAAACATTAAATATTATTAAAAAAAAATATATATATATATATACTGTATGTGTCTAAATTATACACAATATAACATATACAGAAGAAGTTAAAATACTTGATCATAAAAGAAAAATGTACAAACAAGGATACTATATTATCAAAGTGTGTAAAGTAGTTAAATAAATAAAAAAGCAGTGATGAATGCATGATAATGTGCAAATAGTTCAGGGTTGTTGAAAGGGAAAAACTAAAGAAACTATAGAGCTGGGAGTTCTCTGCAAGCTAAGGTTGTTACATTCCTACCTGGTCCCCAATGACATCATGTCAATATTGAATATATCTCATAAACATTAAAGCTCTCTCTGAATGAAGGCAGCTGGGGGTCCTCTAAGCTGGGGGTCCTCTAAAGGAGCTCAGCTTTCTGCATGGATCTGACTTGATACAAGTATTAATGATTATTTAAATTGATATCAGGGACTGTATGACACATTAAGTCAATTAAAAGACACCCACTTTTGCTGGAATGGTGATGTAAAGAAACTTTCCTGACTTGCATTTCCTTTGAGCCCTACACTTGGATCAGGCCTGAGATCTTAAAACAGATAACAGACACCCTGAAAAGGTGCCGTCAATACTTTAAGTGGCAGTTTTGGAAATGTTTGCTAACTTTGTGAGATGCAGAGCACAATGACACCCCAGGAAATTGTAAAACACCTCCTGGTTAACAGGCTGTGGGCTTTTCTTGAGGAGTGTTTTGTAGAAAAAAACCTGAGCAGAGCGAAAGCACTGAGAGGAAGAGAAACAGAGAGCACTGGAATGAAGTGTTGCCACATTTCCTAACACCGCCTGCCAATAAGGAGAGATGTGAAAAACAAATGAAACCATAACAGCTATGTGTTCAGAGGCTGAATATGAGACATGCAGGGGGACAGACGGGGGGGGTGCTGCAGACTGATAGGTGCTGTACTGACTGCACACTGTTATCACCCCGTCCACACACTGCATTCTGGGTGTGTTGATGATTAACCGGGCAGCAGGGTGGAGCTCCTGACACCAAGTTGTTCTGTATGTGGGGGCTAATTCTGTACTTTTTAAAATATAAAGTGCTGAGACGTCGTTTTATTAAGGAAGTAGGACCTGGATCAGGGCTGAACCAGCATCTTTGATGACTGTGCAAACACTATATAAAACCCTATCCAATATCCGTGTTCCAAAATGTTTACAATATTTGCAAATCATAAACCTTGGAGTGGCAGATAAGTGACTTTATGGAAGCCAGCAGTGGATGATATGGCACTTTGTGATCAGTGTGTGTATATAGCACTCTTCTAAGTACTCAGTGGTGCTGAGTTCTTGAAAGTGTTGTGTATCTCAGGATGGTGGTTTTGCTCGGCCCAGTTATCGTCCTGACCTTTACACATAAACCTGCTAGGATTACTATTCATTGTGCTTTTGGGCCATTTCTTAATAATAATGAAAATCCCCTTTGGTTTGCTCCAAACTGTTCCTCTCCTGCCATCATCATGACCGGCTTTACAATTATACGCTTGTTATGTGTTCTGAAAGTATAGATACACATTCATACTGTAGCCAATATCATAGACTTAGAAACATGTGAAAAGATGCCTTATAGTGTGTTTAACTTTAATATCCTTCTATTCCCCTCTTTATTCAGTTTTTCCACCAAAACCTTATTTTTCAAAAAGCATTTAGTTATGTCTTGTACCAAAACAGGCTAAGATCCTGATGGAAGAGTGTAAACGTGAGAGATGAGTTCTCCACCTGTTGGAGAACAATGGGCTGGGTCAGCGTGTTAGCGGCAGTAAACTAGCTCTCATGCTACAATACCACACAGTCAGTGAATTGGCATTTCCACGTCAGATGACCGACCACATGAGTCACATGTGGAAGAGAGGAAATGCTTTCTCCGTCTCCAGGCCAACGATGTGCACTGTTTGTTAGAGCTGCAGCGGGTCACAATGAAATGACTCCTCCTGTCAACACCAGGAAGAGGCAATAATGAGGTGAACAACACAACCTGAACAAAAACAAAAACTCATCCCACCCTAACACATTTACTTTCCATCTTCCCCTAAGTATCTCTTTATCCAGATACTTTGGTTTTGTTTGTCCAGATATCCAAAAATGTGCGCCAAGCAAAGTCTCTCCCACACACTGCCCTGCCTGAAACGCCTCCATTGGACTTATGTGACATTATGACATCACTATGAAACACTCATGCTTCTATTGGCTTGCGCTCCCACACATTGTACGTGATAGGCCAACGGGTTGGACATCTCTAAGTGGTTGACCAATCATTAGAGAGCGGCCAGTTAACCAATCAAAGCAGACTGGGCTCTGGTTTCAGACAGAGGGTGAAAAGAGGTGCTGCAGCACAGACAGTATGAGAAAAATAAAGAGCTTTTTGAACATTAAAGCATGGAGACATGTCCCAGTAGAGACACTACATACTGATATACACCTGAACATCAGCAGGAGAGGACTCTTTAAAGTAGAGACACTACATACTGATATACACCTGAACATCAGCAGGAGAGGACTCTTTAAAGTAGAGACACTACATACTGATATACACCTGAACATCAGCAGGAGAGGACTCTTTAAAGTAGAGACACTACATACTGATATACACCTGAACATCAGCAGGAGAGGACTCTTTAAAGAAGAGACACTACATACTGATATGAACCTGAAGCTGAGCAGAATGGCCCCTTTAACACTCACATTGCCAATGTGAGTGTTAAAGGGGCCATTCTGCTCAGCTTCAGGTTCATATCAGTATGTAGTGTCTCTTCTTTAAAGAGTCCTCTCCTGCTGATGTTCAGGTGNCCTCGCCTCGACAGTTTCGGACGTCGCCCATGCCTTCATCGGCCCGGGGGGGGCGCGCTCCGGGACCCTGTCTGGCCTCTTCCTTCGCCTCGGCGGGTTTGGACGTCGCCCATGCCTTCATCGGCCCGTGGGTGGCGCGCTCCGGGACCCTGCCTGGCCTCTCCTCTTACCGCGGCTCACGGTTCACCTCGACGGCGGCTTCGGACGGCGGCCCGTCTGGCCTCTCCCCTGTCCACGGCTCCTTCCTCCCGGGGACGCTGCTCCTGCTCCCCGGGGACCTGGCTCTTTCCTCCCAGACGCGAGGAGTTTTTTTTTTTTTTTTTGCCATGTTTGAATTCTGGGGGGGCTTGTGTGGTGACCACCTATTAATACACTGGGACATCATTCATACATGGAACTACAGTTGGGGCTACTGTTCCCACACGGACATGTTATGTGTTTACTATATATGTTGTGTGCCCTCCTGACTTCACTCTCTTTTCTTCCCGGACTGCAACCGGACAACATGTCCTTTCCAGCTCTTAAATAAAGTACCCTTTTACACCATCATTGCACCGCCTCTGACTCCCTATCTCTCGGCACTACAATATACACAATTATAGATGTTAAGGACTAACATTTATAATAAATACATTTGTATTTATTTTAAGATCTTTTCATACAATCATACGTATTGGGATCATTTGTATTAATGTGGACCGGAGGGAGAGGGTGAAGACGAGCATAAGTTTCACTTTCCTTTTTTATTTCAATTCCAACTTTGGTCATGAAGAATATGTTTCTCTGTTGTCCACGTTCATAAAGCATAAAACAACAGCATCAGAGCACGGTGCAGAGTCTCTAGATGAGTTAACAGTAGTCCGTTGTTCTTATTAAACATCCATGTTGTAGTCCGTTTTATAAAAAACTGTAGTTTCCATAGTTTCCCCACAGCAGCAGACGCACAAAATGACGTCCGCTGGCGCATCATAAACACGTCGGATAGTGAAAGTGCAGTCGGATTCTCTAAAGTACCGCAGTCTCTTCTCCTAAGTCCTTTTGAATTCTCCTATCCACTATCCCTTAACCCCATGACGTTTCACTCAGAGGTCCAGGGATAGACGATAGGGTTAGAACAATGGTTAGAACTTAGAAGCTGATTTTTGGACTATTCGACTGCAGCCCAGCTGCTGGGCTGGCAGAAGAGGGGGAGGAAAAGAGAGGCTCCGTTTTTTATTATTATATAGAGTCGTTATTCATTTGTTTTAAAGCTCAATAAATAACAAAGAAGACCTTTGACTGGCACTTTTCTAATTTTGTCCGGAAGATTTAAACTTTGACGGACATGTTGACCGGCGAAAAAAAATCTAACTGAAACTCTGCTGCACGGTCCCCTCGTTCCTTGGAAGAGGCGGAGAGGTGGGTGTTTTTCATCTGCTGGTTAACTCCGGAGAGATTTACAGCAGGAGCAAACGCTTGCCTCGGGGAGGGAGAAAAAGAGCCAGAGCGTCCACAGCGGAGAATAAACAGAAGGGCAACCATGCGCTGGTCTTCTTTGCTGCTTTTGTGGCAGGACTACAGCGCCACTTACAGGCCTGACATATACTAAAGCGTGTCCAGCGCTTTCGAGCGGTCTCGTGTGAACGGACACGTTTCGGGTGCCTGTTGCGTGTGGACGGAAGACTTTTTTGATAACGACTGCGGTCCGTTTGCGTTATCGTCCTCGCGTGGCTCCAGCCTTACTGTATACCCTACAGCAGGGGGTCTCCGTGAGGCGTGATGGACAGGTGGCAGCTTCAGCACTTAGCTTCTCTGCAGTTGACTCACTACAGCCTCAGCTATGTCAGGACTTCATATCTCTATCTCTGTTAAATTAGGGAATCACACATTAACAAGTCCACAGGGAATAGTAAATGTCATGTCTTCCTCAGCGGTGTGGAGATATGCGGTTTAGTGGGGCGAGGTGGTGGGAGTACTGTGATCCACATAAAGCTGTGATGAAACCTGTTGATCTGCCATCAGATCCACAGTAAAGGGCTCTCAGCAGCGTCGTAAATAAAGAGAAGGCCCAGTCAGTCCTGACACATTGGATGCATGTCGGCCTCACCGTGGCAGCTGGGGTAGGACTATAAACACTGCATGCTCAACAATTAACATCTAAAGCTGTCACAGAAATGCTTTCACAACACAGACACAACATAGGAACGGATGTCTTGAAATGTCCTCCAAACAGAAATCAGTTTACTATCACAAAACAAACCCTTATAATTGCGTTTGGAGCCTTTTTCGTCTTGGCCTGAGGACAATGTGGGGTCACAGTGCTCCAGACGAAGCAGCTAACCCTGACACTGAGTATTTCTCGATCACACAGCTAAAAACATTCTGGTGTGTGTGTTTCCACTCAACGAAACCAAAAAGAATGGCACTTAACCGTCCAGCAGCTTTAATAGTAGCATGGAGGCAACATTTGGGCCTTTGGGCTTTTTTAGCACTTGACACAACTGGTCAAATATTATTTGTATAGCCCAATATCAAACATTTAAATGTCTGAGGGGGTCGTTACAGTTTTATACAGAATAGGAATACGAATAATTTTTTAGATTTGAGAAAGGAGGTTTGCAGGAAAGTTGTGATCACAGACTACAGAACAACGTGAATATGGCACCTGTGACATCCAACACGTATCCTTTCCTGGATGTTTGTGGACCGAGAACATCTAAGTCTGATGGCCTGAGATACAAACAGCAAGAGGCAACCAGAACAGCTGACTGTCATTAGCTGAGACATTGTTTAAACCATAAAAAATAAATGATCAGAAAACCATCTTTGGAGTCCAGTGGTGGGAAAAGTATTCAGATTATTTACTTAAGTACTAACATCACATTGTGAAGATACTCAATTTCAAGTAAAAGTACTGTATTGAGTATGGAACTTATGTAAAAGTATTTAAGTACGATTAAGAAAACGTACTAAAGTATAAGAAGTTAAACTACATAAATATCTTTAAATACTTTAAGCAGAAAAGCAGCAAATCTACACATTAAAAAAGCTTGAACTGAAATATTTTTGAACAAAACATCTCTTAGTAATTAGCAAATACATCTGTAAAATAAATGTAGTCGGGTAAAAAGTAAAACATTTTTTTACAAAATGTAGAGGGGTAGAATAATATAAAGTAGTATAAAATGAAGGTACTCAGGTTAAGTAAAAGTATCTCAACTGTGTACTTAAGTGCAGTACTTGAGTAAATGTACTTAGTTACTTTCCAGCACTGGTCCCATCCACTAACATGAGAGGGGGTGGGATTTATGACCTATAATGCAGCCAGCCTCCAGGGGAAGATAAGGATGTTTTGGCCTCACTAGCTGTCATATGGTCCATCTTCATTTACAGTCAAATACCAACTCATCTGAATGCAGTAGGTATGCAAATGAGTAGTCTGTTATCCAGCCTGCATTTTGCCTTGTTATTCAAGCAGTGCTCAAACTGTTACACCGGAGAACAGAGGATTAGGTTTGGAAAGACAACATTGCTTATTATAGTCCTGACTTGGTCTTGACTTGGACTCAACTGGACCTGGACTTGGACTTGACTGGGAAAAAGCTGTTGTCATTCCAACGTCCACTCATCACTGCCGGACCAATATTTCTTGGGTTGTCGAGAAGTGCTCTGACTTCAGTGTGATGAAAATTCGGAAAATAAGCCCCGAAAAACATCCAGACATACCTGAATGAGCCCCATTCAAACATGAAATCTGGATATTAAAAGAGGTTCCTTTTGGCATTGTCATAAAAATGACATGTTGATTCAGATGTAGAAATCAGTGAAGCAACAGTTTATGGATAGAGTAGGAAGTTGTTAAAAGTAGCACCGAGAACACAAAGTGGCTTGAAAGCCACACAATATATATTCAAAAATATGATATTTTATTTATTATTCACCTTACTTGAGATAACAACCCGTCCCTCAAAGCTATATGGTGAATAATGAATATGTCGCCCGGTTCCACATCGAGTTTCATGTAATCTGTCCCATTCTTCCATTAAACATGCCCAAAATAATACAGGTGCTATTTAATTTGATGGCTCTAAATCTTGTTGACAAGTCAGATGATGCTAACATCCTCCATGGAGTTCAAACAGACTCGCTCAGGGATCAGAAACAGAGTTGATCTTGATTTTAACCAACCACTAAGGGCTCTGTAGTAAGACTTTCTGTCAGTATCCAAAACTAAACAAGGAACTTAACACTGCCTACTTTACACAGTATGTATATTCTATCAACCTATCAATTGTTAATGAGTTGTATAGTGAATAAAGGCCTTCTCCATCCAGCAGACACAGAGCTGCCTCCCTCTTCTGCACTGAGGTCTCAAACCTCATTCAGACGTGTTAACACATCCAGTACAAACAGTCTTCATCTTTTATTTATAATACAACCATGTCATCTAAACACTGTCTGGTAATGTGTCATTGTGTTTGTATCAGTGAGCGTCTGCAGTGGTTAACAGCACACAGAACCAATGAGATTGTAGTTTGCAGTTATCATAACAACTACTGCTCACGCTCTTTTCATTAATAAGCTTTGAATGTTTCCCACAGAGGAGTGTGTGTGTGTGTGTGTGTGTGTGTGTGTGTGTGTGTGTGTGTGTGTGTGTGTGTGTGTGTGTGTGTGTGTGTGTGTGTGTGTGTGTGTGGGGGGAGTTGGCTGTTGTTGATAATTACAATGTTATTGCACATCTTCACATAAATCAAAATAATGGATTAAGGCATTTTATGGGTTAGTTCATGTCCCACAAATGTAGTCTAAATGATGCTATGAAGTATATATAAATATTCCTTTTATAGCGTACACAAATGTATCTCCTTTGTCACTTATTTTTCCCCAAAGATATATATACAAATGAAGGAATCTGCACACATTAGTCATCTCTGACCTTAAACTATGGCCTCTTTTTTTTTCTAAATTCAGCATTTTCTAAATCCAGCTAAAGGGAACAAATGCTGCTTTTTCAGCACTATAGTTGCACTCAACTACGTACAGTATACGAAATATAACAGAGACAATTAAAACTAGTAAAAGATGACTCAGTAGAGTGAACTCTTCCAAAATCTAAATGTTGCTTTCTTATTTTTTATCTTTGTTTAAGAATCCAATCTGATCCGCTATTGATGGTAGAGTAAAGTCAAGTTGATTAAAGTAAAATAAATGAACATTGCTGTGACACTTGTAAAGATATGTCTTGTTTCATGACAAAAACATGGTATCTATAATATTCAAGGATTTAAAGATAGTGGTGTTAAATATACACTTAGTAGCTGTCTGACAACAATTATTATTCTCCTGATGGTTTGAAGATACAATCCTTGATTTTTTCATAGTGCCCAGTAACTGTGAACTGTGTAACATTAGAAGTCAAAGCATTACTGAGTTTATAGACAATTCACCTCTGAGGGCCATAGGATCCAGACGTTAAGAACATCCTGACATCACCATCCTCAGACTGAAAGAATCTCACTTCCCTCCTAAAAGTATAAATAAGTTTAGGAGTCTTATTCGGATTTATACAAGTATAATTGAATATTTGAACATGTGCCAGCTGTTGAGTAATCTCCAGCTCTGACTTCAACTGTCTCTCCTCAGAGCAAACACTGCTGCTTCCTATTAGTCGCTTGGATGTGTTCCATTGAGTGAGTGTGTGTGTGTGTGTGTGTGTGTGTGTGTGTGTGTGTGTGTGTGTGTGTGTGTGTGTGTGTGTGTGTGTGTGTGTGTGTGTGTGTGTGTGTGTGTGTGTGTGTGTGTGTGTGTGTGTGTGTGTGTGTGTGTGTGTGTGTGTGTGTGTGTATGAGGGTCTTGGCAGGCCAGAGGGTTTTCCTTTAGGGGAAGTTCCCAACCCTCTCTCCTTCTTTACTATTCTCCCACCATAATAAAAGCCTCTCTATGCTTTTTGATCACCGCATCAGAATGACTACAGGGGCAAACGTCAGTTGACCAAGATAACATTGTTAGCTTCCCCAGTGCATGATGGGTATGTTCACCAAGGATTGTGCAAGGCTATTCATTTGCATCACTAAGAGTGTTGGAGGGGAATAAACTGGAGTATTGAATTACTGTAGTCTACTTGGTCTGACACAAACACACACACACACACACACACACACACACACACACACACACACACACACACACACACACTTGTAACACATTGTGAGCAAAGGAACAATCCCATTGGCTGTTTGTGGCCAACAGACATATTCCAGCAACCCAAATTGTGTAAATAAGTAGGAAAAAAAGTATTTTCAGAATTGTGTGAAGGGGCAGTAGAGTAAGATAAAGTTTGGCTACTCATCTCACATTCTCTGGCTGTCATCAGAGGCTTAAATAGTTTGATGTAAACTTGAACTTGTCTCTGTGTTGGAAGTATTGGCTGGAACACGTTGTTTCCACCACACTGTAATGAGGAAACAAACCCCCCATTGTTGAGTGACTTGTGTGAGCATAATGTATTTTGACCAGACTATAAGTCCTATAGATGACGTCATAACTTCTACCAGCTGTCATGCAGAAAGGCAGAAAACAAGATACTTCACAGTCCAATTAGCTTCTCATTGCTCTGCTTACAAATACATTGTTGATGTTGTTATCAATAAATAAAAGGTCAGTGGCGCAGGATATTACATATGAAAAAGCAGTTTGACTTGTTCCCAGTGTACAGAGCTCATAGGGCTCTGCAGAGGCAGGTTCACAAATCATCTTTGATTAAAGGGCTCTCTGTTTGGATGAACCTGGACACAGTGTCCCCTCTTCTCATAGCATCCCTTCAGTATATACTTTGTATTTCTTGTGCATCAGTAGGTGCACCCGCCGATAACTTGCATGAACTTCTCTACATTATTGTCTTAATTGTTATCTTTATTACCGGAGCATTATGACTTGTGTAGTCAAAAATATTTAAATATTGATGGCCATTTTGAATATTTGAGACGGTTTACTATACTTTTTTAGCAGAATCAACAATGAGATACCAGCTGAACTCTCTCCCTCTCCTCTCTGACAGCGTGTTGACACACAAAATGTTATGCCCTACATTTTCAATCCAAGTTAGAAATTCAAGTATCGCAACAACAGAGTATATGGCAAAGATACACACATCATGATCAAGGCCCCCGAACACCCAGACACAGCAGCTGGACCGAAACGCAACCAAAGGAGAAGCTAAGATATCCCACTAATGCTATTCTACTAACCAGACTACCACTGGCTGATGTCCGGTCCCAGGATAATAAGATGAAATAAGACTCATGCTGACCCACAAGACTGTGCTGAGATCTGTACAGAGACCTGGCTCCATGAGGCATTCTGAGTCAAACTGTTGTACCTGACAGATAACTATATTAATGACATAACCAGATCTTGGTGACTTGTTATTTTAACAAATTACATTTTTACAATTCACATCACCTTATCTCCAGAGAAACACAAGCAAATCCAGTTCAAGGCAAGAACAAAGCAAAGAAAAGCAGGAGTGACATTGATTGGAATCACATTGAATTTGACAAATTTAGAGTTAAAAAAAGAAACGCTAAAGGGATGTGACAGATGGTCTTACCTCTGATGGTGTGTTTGTTGGGACACAGGAACCATGGCAGCAGCAGCAGGTACAGGAAGTGAACCAGGGACAGAGCGTTGTAGCGAAAAAGACAAGCTGCAAACACAGAAACAACAGAGTCAACAAACAGCATGGAGAATCATTTACATAGCAAATACCCCTAACACTTGGCATTAAGAGATGTATGTAATTGGGTTATTAAGCATTTATGATTATACTATGCAACATGACTAGGTCTGAGAAATCGTTCCGCATGTATAAATATGAGAAATAATACAGTATGATGCCCAACAACTAAGATATATAGTCTGTGCAAAGACAGGGCAGACCTACAAATAACATTTATAGCACATTTGTAAAAACGAAATTGCTTCACATTCACACACTTGTGTATACCCAATCAATTACCAAAGACTGAGTGAACATCAGTTAAAACAAATACTTCAAAATATAAGATACTTGGCTCAAATATGACCATAATAACATGTTTTCCCTGACTTAAACCATGTTGTTTATATGCCTGAACCAAACAAAACCTAGTCTTAAAATGGCAAATCAGAAGAACATTCATTAGCAGCCATGTTGGTGGAGACAAAGACTCTGTTGCTTTGGAATAAGGACCTTGTGAATGAATGGATTCATCAGAATTGAGCAAAGAATAGTCTGAGGGTATATGCAGAACTTTGTGTCTCTGTCTCTTTCTTCTTAACATCTCTATCAAATTGTATCTTCTGATTGGACTTTCATCCTCCTGACGGACATTTAGAGTTCTGTTGTTCTCACCAATGCTTTGCAGCTTTAAGAATTATGAGCTGAGGGACAAGTGTATTTTATGACTTCATTCAAATCCACTACAGAGACGTGAGGTGTCGTTTACACAATGTATTTTTCAGAGTCCACAGAAAGGGCTTGCTATCTGCGTGAGAAGGCTCTGTTAGCTTCTCCTGCACTTGTAGTACAACGAGAGGGAATTTACGAGGTGTTGATGGCTTAAAGAAGTTAGGAGGATATGCCAGTATTAGGACCTGGAAATGAAGGAATTGTGCACGCTTATTTGTCCGTGTTAGGCTCATGCTGTGATAATTAGTAGCTCACCTAGGGTTAGGGGCTGCACTAATCTCAGCCTGTTGAGATCACAGTGTGCTCCTGGAGGTGAGAGCTTTACTATGGCTGTCTGGCCGTAGTAGATCAAACACCAGGCACACAACTATAAGGCTTCATTTAACCGGGGCCGCCCCTCCCTACACGCAGATCACGCAGACTGCGTGGGGCCTCATCTTGCGGAGGGGGGCTCATTTTGCGGAGGGGGCCTCTTCTTGCGGAGGGGGCCTCTTCTTGCGAAGGGGGCCTCATCTTGCGGAGGGGGCCTCATCTTGCGGAGGGGGGCTCATCTTGCGGAGGGGGCCTCATCTTGCGGAGGGGGCCTTATCTTATGCGCAAATGCGGCGCGATTCATGTAATGCGCAAATGCGGTGCAATTACGAGTGCCACAGTTTCCCCGCAGCGAGGCTCTGGCGCTAACAGTTTACGAGTGTGTTCACGAGCGTGCTTTAGCATATTTTTCTTTAAAATGTAGGAAAGGCATTTTGCAGAGCCATGTTTGATGAAGTGGGAGATAGTGGACAGAGTCTCCACTGAACAGATAGATATGCAGTATGATATGACACATATATTATAACCTGTGTAGAGCACATTAATAAAGGTATTCTGATTCTGATGATTGTGATTATACAGAGGGGCATCACAGCGGCTTTGTCCATGATTTAGTTCATGTCAATGATTCAGTAATCATGTTATAATAATGTAAAAACCCTCTGATTTCTTGAACCAGTTTGTCATGCATTTATTTATAACAACACCACAGGCGTATTTGTTGTATCTCCTCCAAAAATATAAGTAAATACTAGAATTGTAATCTTGTGATTAATCATAAATAATCACAGATTATTATTGCTGCTAACACAATAACATGTTCTAACTGATTGACAGCCCTACATTACATGGTGGAGCAGCATGAACCGAACAGACTGCAGCATTGCCTAATGCCTCCTGATGAGCTGTTGTCCAGGGCAACAACTTGTCAGATTGTTGAGTAATGTCCTGTGAAATGCATCCTCCCCAGAGGATGACTCATACATTGTGACTCCCAGACAGGAATCACCATCAGCGGAATATCACTTGTGTTTTTGAAGATTTCAGAATTTGTTTTGGATTCCTAAAGAAACCTGAACATTCCTCTTCTGACTCTATTAGGCACACATATTCACTTGAAATATCACAATATGTTATGTTACGCACTTTTAAATCTGTAGGCTTTCAGTTTATTGACACCTGTTCGATTGAGTTTAACTGATGTTGTTTCGATACTAACTGTTGGAGCTATATATTGCCTTATATTAGTTAATACTTAAACATTTATTTTCTTGCTGTTTATAGTAAATGTATTCTTAGTTATTGTTATTGAAGTAGTTTCTATGCTTTTATTTTGAAGGCAGTGTTGGGCACTGGGTGATAAGAGCACCTGGTGTAATTGTATATATTGGAAACAGGTGGAGGTGCAGGGGAGCCAGAGCACTAGTAGGCACATGTTTTTTTTTACCAGGGTGTTTCGAGCCAGAAGAAAGGAAGCCAAAGGAAAGGCCAAAGCAAAGAAACATAGGAAACCTGATTGTCCTTTGTTAATGATATTAGATCATAAATGCACAAACGGAGATTCTTGTCTGGACTTGGATCATTGCCCTGCGTAAGTTCCGCTGACTAGTGCCTCAGCGGCAGTGTTATTTTAAGTTAATTATCAGTTTCATTTCTATATGATTTTGGCTGCTACACTAACACTAAATATGTTTTACGTGGTTGTCAGGGAATATTTTCCAAGGCCCATAACTTTGACCCAGTTGATCAGTTCATACTGTCCTGACTGAGCACAGGCACCTGTAACCTTGGCTGCTGTGCTCTCAGTGTTTTGTCTCCCTGTTCCTGCCTGTTGGCGTCAGCTGATAGAGGTGTTATGGTTCTATCTTGTTATGCACAATGTTGATTATTCTCTCAGAACTAGCTAAATACATGGGTCTGGGGTAGAGTTCTTCAGAATTGATTGTGGCATCTCAACCGTGTGGTCAACTTGTGGCCCGTGCCATGTCTTGTGAACTCTCCGGCCGAAGCTCCAAATAAACCGTCAGTGTTTGCCATCAAAGCTCCAGCTCTCCTCGTGTCTCTCTGAGTCCAGACTCCAATTGCTTCAGAAGTTTCCCCCACATCTT
>NW_011347111.1:0-7869 GCF_000735185.1 Notothenia coriiceps
AAGGGTTTCTCCACCAAGTACTAACACATGTTCTGCAAGGGGATCAAATACTTATTTCCCACAGTTAAATGCAAATCAATTTTTATCTTTTATATAATGTACATTTCTGGATATTCCTTTTGATATCCTTACTCTCACTGTTTATATAAACCTACCTTTAAATTACAGACTAAGTGTAAACTTATAAAATCTGCAGTGGATCAAATACTTATTTCCTCCACTGTAGATGTTAATTAGTTAATTTTAGGCTGCTGTCTTTAGATTTTGCAACATTTGGACTGAATAAACCAGACTATTTCCTGTTCTGTGCCCTTTCCTTTGCTAAGCATATCTATCCAAACCTGGCTGTCACTTCATATTAAGCCTTCAAACTGTTGACCACAGTGGCATCAAACAATAAATGATAAGGAAAACATGAAATCCATTAATTTTCCTAGGAAGATGTACTAGGGTCTGTAGATTATATAGATCCCTTCGACCTCTGTTGGGCGGCAGTGGTTCAGTCCGTAGGGACTTGACAAATATAACTGTGTGTATTTGTATGTAACTGTATAACAGAAAATGCATGTGCGTGTATAAAAAACAGAGTGGAAAACTGAGTTGAATCAATAAAGGTCCACCTATCTTTCTTTTCTTTAGGGCATTGGTGAGGATATTGATATTAGGCAGGGCATGGGGATACATAGGGTTAACTGGTTCAATTGCAACCAGTCTGTATCACTGAAGTTCAAAGCAAGTACAATGAGATGAGGTATACAATTAGATGAGGTCTGACCTCTGGTAAATGTCTTTGCATGAAAAAAAAAAGAAAATGTAGTGTACACACTGCACACAATGAAATGTCTAACACAAATACTCTTGTGAGGGAGAAAAGCTTCCAGGTAAAGCTTGTGTATCATCAGTGAGGGAAGTGCATCTCAGGCTGATGTTTGATGGCTGACGTTGGATGAGGTCCAATTCACTCTCCTAGCTCCAGCTGGTATCAAGACTGATGGGAAATGTAGGAGAGCTGCAGAGGAGAGGGAGAGTCCACGCTGGGTAAAGGCAGAGGGATGTGTCCATTCAGTAGTGAGGGGAACTGTACGGATGGAATCAGAGGTTAACAGATGATATTCAACACTTGCCCTTTTTTTATGAAGAGAATCCTGGAATATTCAGTGTCTGTATAAAATATATTGCAATAGTTCCACATTGATTGCAGGCTTTCATAAAAATGACTGTGTATTTTATTAAATCTTTGCAGGAAGAAAGTGGTGAATTACTTATATAAAGTCAGTTCTTAATTTTAAATAAATAAAAGCGCCTACTTCAGCCCAATGAGGAAAAACCTGGTTTTTCATTTTAAAAAATACTTTTGCACTAAAGAAACAAACCAAAGTGGCAATGGAGCTGACTGGTAATATATGAATTATTAGAAATGAGAAAAGGAATGTTTATATGACATTTTAAGAGAGTGAAGATTACAGTTACAGAAACCACATCCCTGAGTCACTAAAGAAAGAAAGTCAACACAGCTTATTATTTGATATAAAGTAGTCCCAATAACAATACTACACAAGTTATAAAATACTACCTAGTTTTACAGTAATGTTGTATCACATGACTTCTCGTGTGACTGCTGATGCTTCACAGGAGTGTATGCTCTTTAAACCTGATAGAACACCAACATCAAGTGTGTGTGTCTGTGTATATATATATGTGTATGTATGTGTGTGTGTGTGTGTGTGTGTGTGTATGTGTTGAAGGGAGAGGTTCCTGACCAACCAGTCCGCTCCCCCTAGCCAACAGGAAGTTGCCCCCTCTTTTTGTCCACTTTAGAACGGAAACATCTGTGACTTATTGTGAAACCCTGGCACGCGGTGAATCACACACACACACTTACAGACACACAACTGTTTAAAAAACGACTTTTGAGGTATGTCTGCCGTGTAAAGTGACTAAAGTTCCTGCAGTTGGAACAGAGGGATTTGCTGTTCATAAAGATACAAATATTTAGTATCCATTGCCAGCAGGCCAGTGTTTTCTCTGAAAGGTTCATCAATTAAAGAAAGGTTGGATTGTTTTTTTTCCATAGGATAGTTAGAAATGAAACCTGGCATGAAAGCAGAGTAAAGTGTGTATTCCATTTTGTAGTCTTTGTATTTGAAAAAGTGATATCAATTGATGTAATTATGTAAACACACAATAAAACAATAGTTAACATTCATTCTGAGATAAAAGGTAACATGTATTGATGCTAAGCTTGTACTAAAGAATTTCTCAATTCCCATCGACTTCAAGAATAACTTGTTCAAGTTATACATATTTATATTTTTCCTCTAGTAAATATGTTGCAAGTGTTTTTTTGCACCCCAGTACTGAGGAGAACCAAGCGAGGTTTAGGGTCAGTAAACTGACAGCATCACATACAGTATTTACAGTTTGCTAACATTTCATAGCATCAGCTACCATCAACTACTTTAGAAAGATGCCAAGTAAGTTTGTAGCAGCAAACCCCCCGAGTGGATGAACTTTAGCAAGGGTGTGTTTACTGCCCCTGATTTCTACTTGTAACATCTATTGATGAGTGAGTCTTTTGCCCACTAATAAAAGCCCTTGCATTTCTACACTACGAACCAGGTGTCTATTTCGACACTCCAGAAAAAAGATAACTCTGGGAAGTGACATCCAAAAACACACCTGTATTTACTGCTTACCAGCCACACATGCCATGAAAGAGAATAAATCAGAGATTTGACAGTGAGTGTTACATTACATGAAATCAAGATTTATGCCAAACCATTCAACATCATGCACAATCTCATTTCACACAGTGACTGGCCCTGCCGTCAATGAGTCCCTCAAAGTGTGCAGCAATACCAAATGTTTGTGAGTGTTTATGTGTGTGTTTACCTGAAAGAGGGGGGCATGGCTCTGTAGTTGTGCAGGGCTGAGGGGTCCCATTGGGCTCAGGCTTGACCAGAAATGGATATTGGAGAGTAGAGAACTAGAAGTGAGCAGCAGACCAGATGGAGCCTGCATTGACAAATGCCATAATGAAAATAGTATGAATAAACCAGGAAGGAAATGATTGAGATGAATGTTTATTCTGGCAGTTAGTCCAGAGAGGAGTTCCCCCAGCTCAGAGCCCGGAGTCAACCTTGGCTCTCAGTCAGACTGACTTAACAGGTCAGGAAGCTCTGCTCATACACAATTCATGAGATCTATTTTCTTCAGTCTCGTCTATCTTCTGTCACTTCACATTTGCCTAAGGCCAGTTTGGTTTTCTGTCTGGTTCTTTTATGGAAAGATTAGATGGTTGGTTCTATCACAACAGCCAGAAACCTCTAAGCTCAAAATCCACTTCAAATGTTTCTTTTAGAAAAGTTAAAATGTTAACAAATACATTTGAGGATCTGTTTTCTCTTAAAAGCTGTGCTTCTGAAATATTGTTTGCCAGTTCCATTTTTCTCAGGTAATTTTAGTATCTCAACTCTTCTTTGTTCGGACCACTCAGCAGGAGTTTGAGTCTAGTTTTCTTCCAGCTACTTTCTAAGGACTGGCTTATGGTGTACCGTCAGTATTTAGATTTGTCTGATTTCTGAACTAGAGCTCACGGCTTGACTAAAGAGACACCCGTAATCACCATAAAGTGGTTTCTGATGAACAGGGATAACTACAGGGACTTTTCTGTCCGGAGGCCTGTACGAAGAATTCCACAGACCCTGGATATCTGTGTGTTATCTGACTTAACTAACCCTAAAGAACAAGGTCTCGCTAAGCGGATAACAACTCGGTAACTCAACCAAACCGTAATAATAATATTTGACAAATATAAAGAAGTTAAACCTTGAACATCCCTGAATTAAACACATTTCTTATCTCAAACATAACCTGCCCTGGATCAAGTTAGGTGTTCAGCATTAGTTACCATGGTGATCTTCCCTGGCAAGAAGAGAACCAGCGTCTTAGTACCGAAAACTCTGAGTTAACCCTGTAGGCACCTCGCTAACCACACATCCTGCTTCTAGTACAGGCCTCTGGTGGAAGTGAATAAGGGGCTGTAGATAATAACCAACAGCTCTTTGCACAAACATAATTCAGAAATGAAATGAAAATGATTGATTTATCATATACTTTTGTTTCCATTAACTATATAGTGTACACTCAGAAGCCCATCATTGCTCCAACTGTATTTATACATGAGCTGAATTCCTGCATGTAGACAGACTTGGTATGTCTGTGTGTTTCTGTCAGTGAATCAGGGGCTTCAGGAACATATGGCTTTACTTATAAACCGACTCCTCCGTCACCTCCTCTCTTCTTCCAGCTCACCTCCTTCCATCTCCTCCCTGTCTACAAGCCTAACTTCCTTCATTCACAAAATGTATCTTCCTACCTAGTCTTGTTCTTCTTGTCTTTTGCTCAAACCACCTGTATTGCAGGACAGCTATGTGTGAATGGTCTGGTGTTACATGTTCTGTGTGATGTTGTACCTGTGTGGTAAGGAAGGCAGAGGTCAGGGAGCCTGAAGGCAGCGCCGGGCTGTTGAGAGCAATAGAGACGAGGTCACTTCCTGTCAGCAGGAGAGAGGAGGCAGAGATTTCCAAGCCTTTGTGTTTTCGTCTATTGGCCAATCTAATCCTCTCTGGCATTGGTGCACCATGCAACCTCACTCTCTCCCTCTGCCCAGAGGACAGGTTCAGAGGCTGAGCAGTCAGCTCTAACTCATCAGTCTCTGAGCTCCGCCCTCTCCACTGTGTGTGGGCGGGGCTCTGTGGTGGGGAGGAGCAGCAGGAGGAGGAGCTGGCCAGCCGAGGAGATGGTCTGGAGAAATCAGAGGTCTCAGTTGAGGATGGGGGTGGGGTGGGGGGTAGGGAGGAGTGGCCACGGTTTGTTACGAATCTGATGACAGAGGAGTTGTCGCGATGGCGATCAGCTCTGGGTTCTGTCTTGATGGGACGATGAGGTTCTAAGGGGGGCTGCAGGGAGCTGACGGGGAAGGAGGAGTACAGACTTGAGAGGTGGTACTGGTTCCTCCCACCCCCATCCTCGTCTTCAGCCTCAGGCTCTGACAGCCCCCCCCCACCTCCCTCACTGTGGCCTGACTCCACCGCTGCAGGGTCCATCTTAAGGATCTCAGGGAAGGACACAAACTTGTAGACAAACTTCTGGCCGATCACCTTCTTTATAATGTTCTGCAGAGCAACAAGACAAGATTTCTAATTTAAATTTCAGTTGGGTTTCAAGGCCCTTAGGACAATGATAAAACACCAAAGCAAGAACAATGCAATCATTTGAAAATGTGCATACTTTGTCGTAGTAGTAGCGCAGGGCTCGGCTCAGCTTGTCATAGTTCATGTTGGTCTTGCTCTTGCGCAGCCCCCACAGCTTGGCCACCTCCTCTGCCCTCAGCAGCTTGAACTCTCCGTCGCTGGACGTCCAGCAGATCAGATGTTGGTGGCTCTGGTCGATGAGCAGCTGCAGCAGAAACTGCCAGAGAGTGATGGAGCTCTCCATGACGGAGGAGAGACTGGCGATCTGCATAGGAGAGGCAAGACTCAGTGAGAGGACAGTCACTAGACAACCATTCTGTAGTGAACAAGATGCAATACTTTACAGCACAAATATTATATATTTTATATATTATCGCCTTACCACCTGTTGTTTCAAATGTGTGCAAACATAACATTAACATTTATTTGGAGTCATGTTGTTTGGTGATAATCATCTACTGATTTGTCAATTCAATGAGTTCAGTCTTGCATGACATGTCAAGGAAATTGTTGCAGAATAATATAAAGTAACTGAAAGGTACTTTATATCTATTTACATGGTATTTAGATGTATTTAAATGTTTTCATATATTAAAACGATTTCATCTTTGACTGTTAAGGTTGTCACAGTCTGCTCCATCATTCACCAGTAGTTTTCCATTCACCTGTCTCACCTGTTAAACACACACACGTTTTTGCTCACTCTCTTTCTCTACCGCACCCATTAGTCACTGCCAGTATTTAAACCCTCACCAGACACACACCCGTTGCCAGATCGTACTTTGCCTTCATGCTAGTCTTTCATGCTTTTGTTACCAGATTGCCTACCCGGTTCTGACCCTGCTTGTCCCTGACCTGCCTGCTCTGCCTGTTCCCTGATCCTGCCTGTCCTTGGACTATCCTGCCTTGCATGCTGTCTGACCCTGCCTGTACCTACGTTGCATGCCTCGCCTGCTCCCTGACCCTCTGCCCGGCCCTGACTCACCTTCTGCCTGCTGTCCTCTGGTTCGCTTGCCTGCACGTCCCCCGGCTGTTACTGTTCTGCTGGTATCCCTCTGCTCTGGTAATACCAATAAAGTATATTACCAATAGTCTTTGGTTTCTCGAGTGCTGCATTTGGGTCCTTCATCAGATTGTGACAAAGGTATTCATACGACATGGAAGACATTTTAAGAAACACGGAAATAAAGGAGGGTGGGTGGGCAGGGAGGACAAGGAATTGGTAACCACGCTCCTTCACTGCTGTTAAAGTCCACAAGCCTTCAGAGGCGGCCATGTTTTTCACATCCTCACATCCACACACCGAAGCCACTCACACACATGTAACGCATGAGGTACAGCAAGCAGGGTATTATTGCAAAACTAAATAAACGTTTGATGCAGGACTCAACATGTTGTGTCTCTTATACTTGTGCTACATTAATCAATACTTGGACACAGTAAATAATTTAAAATAATTTCATTGCACCCCTAAATAAACGATGTCCATACCAACAGTCTGTTATTCATAGCAGTTCTCTCCTACTCGGGATAAAAACAGACTATCATGTCGTGATTAACAAATCAGAATTGACTATTCATCGAAGCATGTAAACAACCCCAACATTTCTCTCACTGTAGTATGTGAACAAAATATTGAATCTATATCTTACATATGAACTCAGACTCTTTTAAGTCATGGACTCAGAGACTTTGGCTGCGTTCAAAAAAATGTATTAAAATTATTATTGTTATTATTATTATTTGTATCTTTTTTAAATTCAAATGAGAGATGTAGTGATGTGTGATGAGTGATGTGTCTGTCTGTTTCTCTCTCCACCACCCTGTCTCTCTCTCCATCACTTTGATTTAATTAATTTAATCTTCCTTTATAAGAAGCAAGTACAAACTACTTATTGCCAAAAGACAAACAACAAATAAGTAATCAGAAACAGATTTAATTTGTCACTATGAGAATATCCCCATGGCAACCATTAGCCTAAGAAGAGGAGAAGCATTGGAGAACATGAAGCGATTTATATTTTATATTATAATCTAATATCAAAATCCTCCTTTCTCTCTCTGTCATTCTAACAGGATACCACCCAGCAGAGAGGGTGGTGCAAACAATGACCCACCGACACAAACACACACAACCTCCACCGCTTCCTTTTCCTGCATGGGTGTGTGTGTTAAGTGAGGGGAGCAGTGCAGTGCTGTCTGTCTAAACGAGGACTTCCTGTCATTCAGCTCCAGGGGCGTCTTCCCGGGGAAAGGCCTTCCCCCTGCAGGAGGTAGGACGTCCTGTCACTGGGAACCACGAGGCACACACACACACACACACACACACACACACACACACACACACACACACACACACACACACACACACACACACACACACACACACCTATGTTTTTGTATTAAGATGTTATTTTTAACTCTAAGTGGATGCTGAAGTTTACTTTGAGCAACATCTCAACAAATACACACGCTCACAAAGACAGACACAAACACACATGCACGCACGCACGCGCGCGCACGCACACGCGCGCGCACACACACACACACACACACACATAATATGGAGAATTCCTCTATGAATTATGTCAGACTGTGTTTGATCTGTGCTGCT
>NW_011347112.1:0-2861 GCF_000735185.1 Notothenia coriiceps
CATTGTAGCCACATCAGTCCCCTAAGAAAGGACCTTTTCTAAAACAGGGCAGATAATAACAGAGAGAAGAAACCAGATCAACCCCTCAATGCTGAGGCACTTGGTCTTCCTCAATGCCAATCTGCCCTGAAAAGAAAAAGAAAAGGTTACAGTTTGATAGTTGACAATGGTCCTTTTCTTAGAGACTGTTTGATACTGCTGTTTTGCACATTTCAATACATTTATTTGTATTAGTTTTGTTTTTATGAAAACATGCAATGAAAATAATTGGCCACAGCAAATCATTTATATTACAATTTAAATTTTTACTTTTGAATACTTCAGTAAAAAGGATGTATTGAATAATGTAAGTGATATATGTGTACACATATAAATAATTAGTCAAAATAGGGCTACATTTAATTGAATTATAAAAGGTATATGTGGTAAAATAGAAGAGCCGTTTGGGAGCCGAAAGAGCCGGCTCTTCTTGGTGAGCCGAGCCAAATGAGCCGGCTCACTCAAAAGAGCCGGAATTCCCATCACTAGTGGCTGGCAGCAGACGTTCAATTTAAAGCAGAATCAGCCTGTTTGCAACAGGGATTGCAAAAGAGGGGCGAGTCAATATCACCATACCGTGCATTTGAGAGTTCCCCATTTCCAAAAAAAAAAACCAAGATTTTCCATTGAACTTCATATTCATTGTATTAAGTATACGTTATGCTGTTAGAAATGGATGTTGGTCAAGCTCACACACTTTTTATAAATTAACTGCAAGTACATGCAAACAACAACATGTATCCACCCTGTCATGGACAACATTCAAAGAGTAAATACATTGTAATTACATAGTGATTATAAAATGTACATTTTAAGAAAGCTATAGTCCCTTTCTCAACAATATATTTCAGTTAATGGAAAAAGTATTTGGATAATAATGAAATTATGGAAAACTATTTGTACCATGTCCACCCTGTCATGGAAGGCTTGCTGACAGGGTGGACATGGTACAAATAGTTTGCCATAATTTCATTATTATCCAAATACAATACAATAAATTTTTCCAATAGCCTATAGCATAATAGGTCCACTTTAAGCAGATCCAATGTTCAGTTTTTAAATGAAGACAGTCAGACAGTCTACAAGGGTAGTGTAAATACTCAGGTAAAGTACAAGTACCTCGGAATTGTACTTGAGTACATCACTTGAGTAAATATAATTCCCACCTCTGAATATTCCCATAGTTTAGTGGTCAAGCCCCATTCCGATCCTTTCTTTTGTAAGTCTTTGCTTATGTCATTGTATCTAATGCACTTGTTCTGTATTGGTATTTCCCAAGCTTAACCAATATAACCCTGGTTACATCACCAGAGTTAATAGAGTCAGCAAATAAGTGATCTCTTCAATAAAACACCGTATTATCTCTTTTTTACTTTATGAATTCAGCCAACTAGTCTGCAATCACCTTACGCCTTTTAGATTTTGGTACCCGGTAAAAAAGTCAGAGTGAGACGTTACTTTTTCCTCACCGATTGAATATCCAGGGGCTTTCTTCGCCCCGCCCACGTCTTTGAAACGTCAACAGCGCCAAACTTCGGGGTCCCAAGGGAAAATGAGCACTGATGCTGAGGAGCCGCAATGGAGAAAAGTGAATTCAGTCACAGGAGTGATACCGCGGTCTAGACACGGACACCGAGCAGTTGCAATACGGGAGCTGATAGTTGTGTTTGGGGGTGGAAACGAAGGGATAGCGGAGGACCTCCATGTTTACAACACTGGTAAGCTAACGTTAGCTGGACGCTAACTAGCAGGCTAATGTTTTTAGCATGCCCTGACCCAGACATTAGCTGTTGTTGTTTATTTAAAAGGTCCTCGACAATTTCAGCATGATTTGGACAATATGGATATTCTTATTGTAATCCGCCATCTGACAGCAGCATCATCATCACTAGTTAGCTCCAGTAATACCCATCATTTATTTACACTAACGCTGTGTTAACCTGTATCGTTCTGTTAACCCGAACGCTCTCTCATGAACTGTTAGCGCCCTGTTATGCATATCCACGGCACCTCGCGGGAACGCGCACAGTAAAGGCAAATAGCAAATACTTTAGTTGATATGTTCGGCAACAGGGCCGTATCCAGGATTTCCTAAATACCGAGGTCCAAATATGTGAGGGGGGTTCGGGGGACATCCCCCGATATTTTTGGGGTTTTCATGATCTAGTTAGGTGCTTTTTAAGTCCTGTGGGGGGGTCACAAATTGGATAATATATTGATTTCAAACCATGTCAGTGGGCTGCAGCATCAATTATTTTTGAAAGTGTAATGCATAAGAATCAGTTGATTGTTACTATTAATGATCAGGCCATGCAGAAGAGGCTAAAATGATCACAACACATTGTCAACATTCATTTTCCACGTATCTCTCCTTTCCATAACCTGCACCCTCTCTTCCATCTTCTTTAGTCTCTCTGTCTTCTTCCTGCTCATTACTCTCTCTGTCCTCTACTCTTTCTCTTTGTTCAATCTCTCCCTCGTTGTTCACTTTTTGCTCCTCCTCACTTGTCGCTCCTGCCAGTGAATCAAAAGCAATTCAGCAATTTAGTTCATTTCACTTGTTTGTTTGCATTCTTTTTGTTATTTAAATCTGTTTTGTTTGATTATCAAGAGAGAACAAAGATGTAAGCAAATTGTGTTTTATACAATTGTATGTTATTATGACATCATAACTGCAATAGATGTAGGCCTCTGTTGTTTTACAATTATGCCTATTGTAAATTAAGACTATTGTTATATATATATATAAAGATAGATAGATAGATGGGGTTATTAAGCCTACATTATTTTGTGTGACTATACCTGCAGTTCCTCCCTGACTT
>NW_011347113.1:0-1619 GCF_000735185.1 Notothenia coriiceps
GCGACATCCCCACATGAAAATACTTATAAATATATTATTAAAGGTAGGGTAGGTAAGTTTGAGAAACCGGCTCGAGATACACTTTTTGTTATATTCCACGGAATGCTCTTAACATCCCGATAGCAATGAATATCTGAAGTGCTTTGACAATAAATCCATAAAACATGTCATCTGTGGAAGCCGTAGTACTGTAAAAAGCACGACCAATCATCTGAGCCGGCCCGGCTAAAATAGCCGGCCCTCATTGGTCATGTGCGCGTTCGTGTGTGTTGGAGGAGGGGCTCTGTAAGGAAGTGGCAGATTTGTTCCGGCTGTGTATTTTCAAATTATAACGCACTCGAGCTGGTTTCTCCAAAATTACATACTCCACCTTTAAGCTACTTCATATTAATTTTAACTAGGTAGTCGTCTCAAGTTTCACAGAAAAGTCGCCGCTGATAACTAGCTAGCAACTTTATCATAATTAAGTCAGTAATTGTAAGGCTAGTTTTCTTTTAGTGGAGACATATGTACAAATACACTAGTAAAATACATGCATTTAAGAATTTCCACACAGAAAATCCGACAGAAATATAGACGTGATACCATTTGGCCACTAGATGGCGACCTCACATCAAAACACCAAACACTAAACACTTATAAATGTATATTTAATTATACTCTCTTCAGTAAACTGCCATGTCGTTAATTTCAACGAGGTAGAGTCGTCTCAAATTCCACAAAAAAGTCGCCGCTGTGAGCTAGCTAGCAACTTAATCGTACGCGGTCATGAATAATTACAGACTGCCTAATTAACACAATTAAATTAGCGTCATGTTTTTTTTTAACGCAGATATGAAGTTAGTATAAATACTCTTCTAGTTAAAGTCCTGCATTCAAATGTTTTTCTATACATAAGTACGGAAGAAGAACTAAATATAGCAGTGATAACATTCGGCCACTAGATGGCGACCTCCCCATTCCCAATTCATCAAAACACCAAACACAGAGTACTTACAAATCTATATTTGAGAAACTTCTCTCAGTAAACTGCATTTCAAACACTTGTTGAATTTCCACCAGGTAGCGTCGTCTCAACTTGCACACTACGATCAACTTTATCGTACGTGGTCACGGTTCTATATGAATGCTTAATCAACCCAGTAATTGTAAGGCTAGTTTTCTTTTAGCGGAGATATATGTACAAATACACTCGCAAAATACCTGCATTTAAGAATTTCCAACAAGCACACAATGTTTTTATATGTTTCCAGTTGTTGTGCTTTTTCTCTTGTTTTTAATTATTGTTTTATTATTTGACTCCTCTCAGAGCCTCGCTGTGATTTCCCCCCTGCTGTGATGGTTTCTGAGCCGCTCTCCCCTCACCTCCAGAGGAACAAACAGGTACTGCAGGAACACATCGTGCTCTATACAAATCAAACCAAGTCACTGGTAAGGTTAGATATTAAATGATTATACACATGCACATGCAGTTGAGAGGTCAGAGCGGAGCAGCCAGTCTAGCCGGCGCCAGTGAGCAGTTGGGGGTTAGGTGCCTTGCTCAAGGGCACTTCGGCAGTGGCCCGGGAGGTGAACTGGCCCCTCTCCAGTGCCAGTCCACACTTCGTATATTTTGGTCC
>NW_011347114.1:0-3273 GCF_000735185.1 Notothenia coriiceps
ACTACACGACGAGAGAGTACTACTTAAGTAGAGACACTACATACTGATATACACCTGAACATCAGCAGGAGAGGACTCTTTAAAGTAGAGACACTACATACTGATATACACCTGAACATCAGCAGGAGAGGACTCTTTAAAGTAGAGACACTACATACTGATATACACCTGAACATCAGCAGGAGAGGACTCTTTAAAGTAGATACACTACATACTGATATACACCTGAACATCAGCAGGAGAGGACTCTTTAAAGTAGAGACACTACATACTGATATACACCTGAACATCAGCAGGAGAGGACTCTTTAAAGTAGAGACACTACATACTGATATGAACCTGAACATCAGCATACAATGGCCCCTCTAAGAAGAAAATGATGGACTCGGCTAAAATTGCATTCCTTAAACCTTGTTGCCAAGAACACTGGAATAAAAATGCATGGACTAGTGATAAAAACAATACGCAGCTCTTCTGATCATAAAGCTGACTCTCTGTGCTGTGGGAGTGTTTGAGAGCTGGACACAAATCCTCTTTTGCAGACTGTTGTTATGGAAATGAAGTGTACAGAGCATATTGCATTTTTTTGCGGCTTCTACAAAACACAATGCTCCAAGGGAATACTTGCCTGTTGATTCATTCTCCATTTTGACTCGCAGCATTTTCGGAGCTACACCGATTCGCTCAGGGGACGCTGCAGATATAACTTTTGGAATAGCAAAGACTTTGTATAGGATGCAAAATACTTTTTCAAACACCGTTATGATGCTGAGTCAGACTCCCTCGCCCCCACACGATGGATGTCTGGAGCAGAACCTTGGCGGGCGCTGTGCAGGAAAAAAGAGTCTAGGATGTTTGAGTCATCGAGGAAAAGGAAAAGCTAGCAGGGCAAAGGGTCGACTGCGAGATGAGTGGCAGAAAGAGAGTGAGATAAGTGAGTTTATGAATGAAGGAAATCTACAGAAACTCATGCTCTGATTGGACGAATGAGATGTAGGAAAACGGGTCTCACGCTACTTGTTGCATGTCGATTCTGACTCTACATTTCGGCGTCATACAAGTTTTGTCGAGGAATCAATACAACGAAACACACAAAGTACTGTTCTTGCAGATGATAAAAAGGCCACATTGTGTGCTCACAAACACCCAATAATACCCTTTAGAAAACTAGTCTGGCACTTATCTATTGGCTGAGCATCATCTCTGCACTTAAGTAATATAATGCATGTCAAATAAATGAATGACCTGTCAGCCAAATTCAATTGAAGGATCTCTGAGTTTCTGCATGGCTCAGTTTTTCTCTGAGCCAATAAAGAGCCAGCAGAGCACGGTGTTTACAGAAAGGCCCATGGGGGCGATGCATAATTTCGACGAGCCATATGTTCACTGTTGCTTCGTCTAATTGCCTTTAGAAATTGAAGGCACAATATAGATGTGTCAATACTAGTGTGTGCTGATGAGGCACTTTGTACTGTACGGTATGCCAAACAAAGACAGTTAGATTCCACTGTACTTTACTTTAGAAAGTGTAATTAAAATGGTGCTTTTTCACATTTTTGCCGTAGTGAATGATTAAAACGTAAATAAATATATATTTTCAGCAAAATGAAAACTGAATGGTACGACGTATGGAAGTGCTAATAGGAACATTTAGGATTAACAACAATAATATATGTATTTTTTACAACCCCTGCTATGAGAAATGCAAAAAAATCATCAATATTCAGTTTCAAATACAGTTTGTGGGCTGCATGATTTGGGGAAAATAACTAAAAGCAATTTTGTTTACCCGATATTGCAATTGCGATCTTATTCGTGATAATTGGAGGGAATTATCCTTTTTGAAACAGTATCAGACATATTTGATGTGATTTTCCCAAAAGATCTGCAACGAACAAGGATTTTTTATTTAGTCTGTAGAATTCTGTTTGTCATCCGGCCCCAAAATACTTCATTCAGATATTTTCACATATTTTACCTTCAATAAAAATGTTAAATAGCATCAGTCCATATTGTGATTTTGATCAAATTCAGCTTTTTCTTTGCAACCCATTGTACATTAGTGAGAACACTTTCCCTCCTCGCACACCATATATCCACCTTTATATCTTTGTGGTTGATTATCAAGATATTGGCCACTCAATGTAGAAAAAGGAGAAGGAAAATTAAAAGTTAAGTTTTAACGAGCGCGCCCTGTCAAACTAAAGGGATCACTCCTTCTCTCTTGTATCCAATTAGTCTGAAAGTGTTCCTCTCGGCTCAGGACATGGAGGGAAATGTATCTGTACCTGTCACAGAGATTTAGTGGGAAACTGGGAAATGTAATATGTATGTGGTAAGATGTACTGTATGTGCACCTTTGCATATTTAAGTTACCTCCTTTTGACATTTCAAGCCAAGTCTTGTTAGACACATGTTATCCCTCTCATATGTTAACCTTGATACTCTTTTGATCATTTCAAAGGTTAAACTTAATTTGGAATGATCCTTTTAATTAAATATTTTAAACCAACTCCCCAGAAGGAAAGGACACCATGAAAGACTAAATACCTACTAATTAGGGTGAAAATACTACTATTACTACTACTACTACTACTACTACTACTACTACTACTACTACTACTACTACTACTACTACTACTACTACTACTACTATTACTACTGCTACTACTTCTATTACTACTACTACTACTACTATTACTACTACTACTACTACTACTACTACTACTACTCTACTACTACTACTACTACTACTACTACTACTACTACTACTACTACTACTACTACTTCTATTACTACTACTACTTCTACTACTACTACTACTACTACTACTACTAGTACTTCTATTACTACTACTACTCTCTACTACTACTATACTATACTACTACTACTACTACTACTACTATTACTACTACTATTACTACTACTGCTACTTCTATTACTACTACTACTACTTCTATTACTACTACTTCTACTACTACTACTATTACTATTACTACTACTACTACTACTACTTCTACTACTACTACTACACTCTTTATATTCTACTACTACTACACTACTACTACTACTACTACTACTACTACTACTACTACTACTACTACTACTACTACTACTACTACTACTACTACTACTACTACTACTACTACTACTACTACTACTACTACTACTACTACTACTACTACTACTACTACTACTACTACTACTATATATACTTACCTATTACTACTACTATTACTACTACTGCTACTACTACTATTACTACTACTATTA
>NW_011347115.1:0-1527 GCF_000735185.1 Notothenia coriiceps
TATTTTATTAAGGTTAGGGTTATGATATTAATTATTTAACAAAAAATAACACAAAGTCCTATTTAATATTTGTTTCATACATTAAATATATATTACTATAGTTATATATTCAGTACAATTATAAGGTTGTCGAATTAATGTGTTAATTCTGATTAAAAGAAGGAAATAAAGCGTAAAAACCCACTAATGAACAAATAATAGGCCTTTTGTTTAGATGTTTTATTCTATATTTATATATATTATTAAGGTTAGGGTTATGATATGAATTATTAAAATACATTTAAAAAATAACACAAACCCCTATTTATTTATTTTTTACATTAAACGATATATTACTATAGTTATATATTCAGTACAATTATAAGGTTGTCGAATTAATGCGTTAATTCTGATTAAAAGAAGGAAATTCAGTGTAAAAACAAAACCCACTAATGAACACAATAATAGGCCTTTTGTTTAGATGTGTTATTGTATCTTTTTTAGGTTGTAATTTTACTTAATCTTTACTAATCATTAAAGTTAAAAAAAACATGAACACATGGCCCTAATAAAAAAAAAATACTAATGAACACGTTTTTATTTTAATTTAGATCAATCTACCTGTTCTGATTCTAGCGTCTGAGCAGTGTTGGGGTAATCCTTAAAAAAGTGAATACTTAGTCTTACTTTACTAAATGACTCCCTGCTTCGGTTATCTCATCTATGGCTTACGGTTAATACTGATTTATGATTTGATATGGCTGTGGTTCAGTTCTCGTCTTCTAGCCTCTGCTCTCAAGTCTTTAATGCCCTCCCCCCTCCAAAACCGTGTATTGGTACGACCAAGGGTGTAACTTTGGTTTGAGAAGTGGGGGGACACAAAACAGGGGGTCCTCTGCAATGAAACATTGTTCTCGATTTAATTCCATTTCCTGCCTTTCTACAAATATATATTAGGGACTATGGTGTTAACTAATCCAAGTATAATGAGTAGTGCTGAACCGGTACTGGACTTGTAAAAAGTTTCGGTTCAAGTCCGGTTAAAACCGGAACGTCAGGAACCGTTACTTACGTATATTCTCCTTTGTGTTCTAAACCATCTAAAACCTTCCATAGATCGAGAAATTTGCGCTGAGAAAAGACGAAAAACATTGTTTTGGCTTCTGATATGGCGGCCATTACTGAGCTCACGAAGTCTCGCAAAATATGGTAACTGCTCGCGAGATCTGTGTGACGTCAAGGGAAGCTGGCTTAGACATAGTGGACACTGACAGCGTGGGATGCTGGTTGCCATATTTGGTAGTGTAGCTAAGCTAACTCCTTTCTATGTATGGTGATATAGTGTCTGCCGAAAGAGCAACACTTCACCCAGACAATGTCAATATGCTGTTGTTCTTGAACAAGAACACATTGACTTGTACCCTTGCATATTGAGTCTTGTATGTACATCAGTATGTAGTTGTGTTGTGTAGTTAGTAACACATGTAGACTTCTAGAAAAGACATGGTGTAGACACAAGTTGGAAGGGGGCACAATAAACATGACGAG
>NW_011347116.1:0-1630 GCF_000735185.1 Notothenia coriiceps
GCCTATGAGGAAACATGTTTTGGATTGTCATTGTTTGTTGGTATCCAAGGAGACAGATTGAGTTTCTATTGCCAATAAGTCAACTAAGGTTCTGTATTGAATTGATTCTACTCTAACTGACCTTGACTACTCTAACTGACTTTGACTACTCGAACTGACTTTGACTACTCGAACTGACCTTGACTACTCTAACTGACTTTGACTACTCTAACTGACTTTGACTACTCTAACTGAACTTGACTACTCTAACTGAACTTGACTACTCTAACTGACTTTGACTACTCTAATTGACTTTGACTACTCGAACTGACCTTGAATACTCAAACTGAACTTGACTACTCTAACTGACCTTGACTACTCTAACTGAACTTGACTACTCTAACTGACCTTGACTACTCTAACTGACTTTGAAGCAGGCCGCTGTGTCTGGAAATGCTTTGGCTAAACGTGCTGTATGACTGTGTGTGATTGTGTGTTTTAAAATTGTCTGTAACTGTGTTGTTGCCATTCTTGGGCCAGGACTCTCTTGAAAAAGAGATTTTTAAACTCAATGAGACCTATCCTGGTTAAATAAAGGTAAAATAAATAAAGATTTAATGGACACAAAATGCCGGTTACTAGAAAAAACTTGGACGGATCAAACAAACGCCAATTTAAATGGTGCTTTCTCATGTTCCTCGGCTGGTTACATTTCCCAAGATGCATAGCTGTTGGTCTGACTTTTAGATTACATTTTAATGAGTTAGAACGCAACCGAGAAGATGAGTTTAGTTTCCTGTTTAGAGAGTTTGAACATCACATGTATTTCTGTTACAGGATTGTGGTTCTGACTTGTAATCGTAAATAATCATCGACATATAATAATAGGTTGAGATATCCAGCAACAGTATCTACATTAGCTTAGCATCTTTACCAGCTGTGAGCAACAAATGAATCCATCGATAATCAAAATCTCATAATGATTATGAAAGAATTCAGTATGCACTCAGAGTACTTTTTACTTTTGGTACATTAAGTTTGACTTATCTTAGATCTTGAATGTGAAACTTATTCTTGTTACAGACATGATTTGAAACGTTTACTTAGGTGTAAGGTCTGCGTACATCTTTCACAACTAATCAAGGAATAAGCATCTTAATGTGTGCTCTAAACTTTCTATAGTAGACCAAAGAGAAGGAGCCTTGAAGTTGAGCCCTGCAGGGAAGATAAATCCAGAAGTTTCTCTGACATCACCTTCACTAAAGTTAGTTTAGAGTTGTAACGCATCGAGGGCTGCAAGTTTTCAAGGTCAAAGTGGCTCTTCGTCTCAGTTCTATTCACATGGACACACACACACACACACACACACACACACACACACACACACACACACACTCATGTATCTGAGTGTGTGTGAGAGCAGAATTCTGTCACAGAGGAACCAATAAATGGAAACTTTGATGGCTCAGACCACAGGAGACACACACACATCAAAGACCTGTCACTGCTTTCATTCTGTGTGTGTGTGTGTGTGTGTGTGTGTGTGTGTGTGTGTGTGTGTGTGTGTGTGTGTGTGTGTGTGTGTGTGTGTGTGTGTGTGTGTGTGTGTGTGTGTTAGAGAGAGAGAGAGAGAAAGAGTGTGTGTGTGTGT
>NW_011347117.1:0-5741 GCF_000735185.1 Notothenia coriiceps
TCTCTCTCTCCCCCCCCCCTCTCTGCTTCTCTTTCTTTCTCCTTATCAGAGTTGAGGATGAATGGTGAAAGGCGAGGAGGCGAGGCTGAGACTCCAACCCGATGCCTCGTGTGTGGGAACCTCATTGTGTACGGCGACTCAGACAGCGGCTAAGGGGGGGCTGAGGTATCGCAATTCTCCTCGTATGGTCGATAGAGCAGACCCTCTCATCTTTCCCTGCCTTGAATGGCATCACTGTGCCGGGCCAGCCTGGGGTCGGGTGAGGTGCGGGGGGAGGAGGCGGAGGGGCTTGTAGTGATGCATGACCTGACAAAAACAGAGATGGAAAGGATATTTTCTTTTCTCAACATTTTGCAGGAACACATTTTATTGCTTACATGACTCGACACAACGTTTCTGATAGCATCATGCTCTGTTGACCTCGTAAATTGTGACTGTCATTGCTCTAGTCAGTGTGTGATTATGAATCAGCTTTAAACCTTACTGTCATTCTTTGTCTAAATTGGCACCATTAATGTAAACTCATTAGTTAATCTCTGCGTTATGGTGGCCGACAGTGGCAAACGCATTACAAAGGCACAGGAGCAGCATTTAGAAAACATTCACCAACTCGATGAGACATGTGCAGCGTTTTAAGCCCAACTGTCACTGTCACTGGAAAAACGTAGTTAATTATTTGATCAGATTCTTTTTGTACAGTGTGATTGCATGACTTTCCGATATTATTGCAGATGTGCTTACTATTAATGCATATGTGCTTACTAGCTCACCTAGTCATTTCAAATATACTGACACGTTTTTTACACAAAACACAATTATGAAACAACAACACTCTGCGAGTGACAGTTGGCTAACTTTATAATCCTCAAACGCAGTGGCGAGCCGTGACTTTTATACCTAGGCCCTGAGACCAAATCTATCCATCATAAATCTATCTATCTATCGAGATCGTAGGCTGTGTCCGCCTGGCTTAGCGTTGCTCTGTCAGCGTCTGTCTGCCCCCCCCGTATGTGGAGATCATTATGAAATGAATGTAGTTCATTTGTCACTGAATACATGTTATAACTCCTGGGGCCGTTTCCTGTGTCTTGCAACCTGCTAATTAGCTGTTAGCCCCATCATTAGCAACAAAATCAACGGTTATAAAAATGTTGCCCTGACTATTTGATTTTTAGGGACAAGCAACTCCTAAGCTTTGTCCTTTACTTGAACTGATTAACAATCAAAATGCAAAAGGTTATTAATCAACATCCTCAACATGTTAGTTTATTTACTTTACACAGATAGTAGTAACATTGAATGGCTTACGAAAGGTATATAAAAAAACTTTTTAAAAAAACCTTTCACACTCTTCACTGGTGCACACAACCACAGGAAATAAGGCATTGATCTGATAGCAGTCCATTTGATATGTTCCCAACCCAGGCATGCACTGTAACGCCCAGGCCTAATAGCTTTAAGTTAAACGGCTATAGCTACTAGTCAAAGAGGTTCCTCTCTTTTTCTTCGACTTGGTTTCAGTGTTAGCATGTGAATCCATAAACCATAAAGCAGTGAACGAGCAATACCCACCCGCTACTAACGTTGATTCATATTGTATATGGACTTTCTTTTTGGCAGGCCTCACCTAAAACCTCTTGTACAAGTTAGCAAATAGACTTTCCTTTAATTGAAGCTAAAGGGCTCTGTCCAAACCAAGAAATAAAAGTAGAAGTATGTTGATAGGGGGAGTTGCAAGGGCATTGGCTCTAATTCACTGCATCTCGGAGAAGATCAAACTACAACATAGAACATAGCTTTCTTTATCTCTGACTGGCACAAGGCATAGACCAAGTTGCAGGCAATGCTGAAAGCAATCGACTGAGTTATCTAAAACCCAGCACAGTGGAGAACATGGAGAGGCGTTAGGTCATTAGGTCTTTACAGAGAAGTTTAAAAGCTTGTTTGCACATTCAAACACGCTGAATAAACTAAAATGCTCATATTGGCTGCAACTACCAAAACACTCTGAGGCAGCAGTCTTATTTCAGATCAACAATACTCTGAGCTGTTTCATTGGGTGTGCAGACAGACAGGCAGACGGCTGCGTGGCGGGGGGTGCTTCTCCATGCACACTCACCTGTCTGCTCATATTACATTCTGCTGCCTGTGAGTTTAGTTTGCAGAGTCTGGTTCACGTGGTCAAGCTGTGCAAACTCTTCCCTCCTCCTCCAGAACAAACTCTCTCCTCCCTCTTAGCATCAATTATTCAAGGTCAAGTCAATTAGCATTGAATAATTTATCCTCCAAGTGTCAATATTTGGTAAACAATCTCATGCAGCTTTTTACAATCCCCAGAAGTGTCCCACTCTGTGTTTGTGGGAGAAGTCTTTATGTCGGTTGAGAGTCTCAAAACTTGTGGAAGATAGGTAATGCACCAAAATAAAAAAACGGAGCGTTAATGGGGCTAAAATGGTGATCTGTGAATCCTTCCTGCTGGTGCAATTAGATGCTAATGGGAAAGTCTGACAACAGAACTTTGTAATTACGGTCACACTTCAGCATACAATATAGTTTTATGAACAAAATCATCATTAGTAGGGAAACAAAACAAACGCAACGGAAACATATTTTTTTCTACCTGACGGTAATATGGGGGGGAAGAAAGTCTGCTTGATTGATAATGATTGACATGACTCTAGTCAGCTATGTCTCTGCAATTAACTCATATAATTCAGTATGATCACAAGATAAAAATGTCAAATTATTCATAGAATTGACTAACTAGAACTTTCATTTACGTCACATCATTCTATCTAAATTAATTAGTGCACTGGTGAGTCAGCACACAGTGGGCTGTGACTCAGGGAAACTCTCACACTGAGGAGGCCTCATCTACAGACAAGAGCCTGGTGTGGCACCTGGATGACTTACTAACCTTTACATCCAAGTGTAACTAAGAACCTGACGTTTTTAGATGAAGGCCCATGTGTAAAAAGAGGCCCTGTTATGCTCGTTGGGGTTTTATCTTCCCTGTAGTGTGTTATATAGGTTTTAGTGCATGTAAATGGTCTGCAAAGACTAAAATCCCAGTGTTCCCTCCAGAGAGTTTCTCTCCCACACACTGACTGATACGCCTCCATTGGACTCTTTGTTTACTTCTGTAACATAGTGACATCACTGTGTAACACTTGCACTTCTATTGGCTAGTGCTCCAAGACATTGTACGTGATTTGAATCCCAGTCAAAATATTGAAAAATATTTTCCACCTTTTTGTCAACAGCCTTAGCTCTGTGGAGAGGAGAGAGATGAATAATACAGTATGAGGATGTGGAAATATATTTCATAATTGATTATATGCCAATATATTCATATATTCAATGTGATGCTTTGAAGGATTGCCAAAGAAAATGAGGTTAGAAAATGCAACTTATTCTGTTCTTTACTTCAAATATCAAAACAGTAACATTGTATCACAACTAGCATGAATATATGGTAAAGGATTTCATTAAACTTTGGATAGTTTACTTTTAAGAAAACAATTAAACCCCAATAAATTACTTAAAATACATATTATTTGTGATATTATTTATTTAATAACATTTTAATATCTATAAAGGGGCAATTGATGATTAAAGTATTGTGTTAAATGGTTAATGATTATTTAGCAAAGCAGCTATAAACGTCACTCTTAATACGTTTTGCAATGGTTAATTATTTCTGCTCATTGTATCTTTATTATGTATGCAGGCTTTTAATCAGTTACAAAAAAAGTTAAAACGTTTACGAAACCTTCTAATGCATACAACCATGAACGTTTACAGTAATTGCCTATAAAGTTTACTAATGTAATCAGTATTTTATTATCGCCTTTTGATAAAATAAAAAGTTTAGAAAGTTATTATGTTATACTACACAAACTAATGATAACATAACCTGAATTCTAGCATTACCAACAATTGGGAAATATTATTATTAATTATACTTTAATTGTTTGTTAATAGATAAGCACTTCTTAAACTGTATTTAATCAAAGCAGTGTGGGGCATGTGGTGCAGTGGGTTGTGCGTTTGTGTTGGGATCAGGGGGTCACATGTTCAAACCCCACTGCAGTCAGCATGTTGTTGTTTCCCTGAGACACTTCACCCCAAATTGCTCCTGTGGGGATTGCCCACAGTATTGAGTATGTAAGTCGCTTTGGATAAAAGCGTCTAACAAGTGACATGTGATGTGATGTGCAGCTCGATGATCACAGTCAGGGTGAGCCTTCAGGACAGGTTCAGTCTGGAGATATGTCTCATTGAATAATGTGTGGCTATTAAAAGGTTTTCAGTTCAACATGGTGTTTATGAAGTCATCCTTCATCAACCTTCATCATCCTTCATCAACCCTCATCCACGCCTTCATCACCTCCCGTCTGGACTATTGCAACAGCCTCCTCTATGGTTCACCTGCAAAAATCCTCAACAAACTTCAATATATCCAGAACTCCGCCGCCCGTCTACTCACCCACACCCGAATTCGTGAACACATTACACCCGTCCTCATCAAGCTCCACTGGCTCCCCATCCCCCAGAGAATTCAGTACAAGATCCTCCTGATGACATACAAAGCCCTCCATAACCTGGCCCCATCCTACCTGACTGACCTCTTCACAGACACACTCCACCTCCGCTCTGCCACTGCCAACCTCCTGTCCCTCCCCACCTGGACCAACCTCAAGTCCTGGGGCGGCAGAGCCTTCTCCGTTGCTGCACCCACCCTCTGGAACTCACTACCCCAATCCATCAGAGATTCTTCCTCCCTCACAGCATTCAAAACATCACTCAAGACCCACCTGTTCAACACTGCATTCAACCACTGACCACCCCACTCCCCCCGTATTTTTTTTCTGTTTTGTTTATCTCTTTTTGTATTTCTTTTTTTTTTTTTTTTTGTCTTTTCTTAATTCTCTGTCAAAGCGTCTTTGAGTTTCATGAAAAGCGCTATAAGAGTCCCATGTATTATTATTATTATTACTATTATTATTATCCTGATAATGTTTGCTTTTGTTGGCTCCTGTGAACCGACTCTTGATGTGTTGAACCCTCGTAGTTCACACACTGAGCCTCAGGCGGGCTCCTTAACACACAGGTGAGTCTTAGGAGAGAGATGATCAAACATTTACACAGCGAGCCAACGCCATGCCTTCACCTGCAGGCTACCGCTCAGCTAGCTCTGTGAGTGAAGGCCGTGTTTAATAATTAGTGCTGACAGACAGATTTCTTAAACTTTAGATGGCGATAGGGAAGCTGTACTCCTGTCTCCAGTCTGAATGCTAAGCTAAGCTAGCCGTCTCGTTGCTGTATCCTTGCAGATGTGAGATTGATATTCATTTTATTATTTGAAGAGGACATATTCTGCTCATTTTCAGGTTCATGTGACCCGCTCTATCGAAATCAGTCGGAAGTCGCAACGACTCATTTCAAAATAAACGTGGATTTGCGTTCGGGGTTCGGGTGTTTTCTTTGATTTCAAATAAACAAAGTCTTGGCTTTCAGAATATGAAACTTGTTTCGGCAAATTCAGATGATAAACATAAAGTTGAAGCTTGTAAGTGGTAATTACAAGCGGAGAACGGAGTAACTTGACGTAACAGCAGGCATAACAACAGCCGGTGTTTCTCGTGAGTGTTTCCCCTCGGGAAACGAAAACACAATACACACACACACACAAACACATACACACTTGCGAGCTTCCCCCAGACCAGTAATCCAAACGA
>NW_011347118.1:0-5105 GCF_000735185.1 Notothenia coriiceps
TAAAAACAAACAATAGAATCCTCAAATGAACTCTAAAATGGAGAGGAAGCCAGAGGAGGGAAGCCAGAGGAGGGAGGCCAGAGGAGGGAAGCCAGAGGAGGGAAGCCAGAGGAGGGAAGCCAGAGGAGGGAAGCCAGAGGAGGGAGGCCAGAGGAGGGAAGCCAGAGGAGGGAAGCCAGAGGAGGGAGGCCAGAGGAGGTGTGATGTGCTCATGCTTGCGTGTTCCTGTGAGCAGCCGAGCCGCAGCGTAATCTAGACGCGTAGAAAGAAAGGCATGAGTTACACGCTCAAAGTCTAAAAAGGATCAAACCGGTTTCATTCTGGAGCCTCAAGTGATAAGAACTGGACTGAACCACAGAGTTCATCTGTTTATCCAATTTAAAAGCACTGTCGATGTTGACGCCCAGATTAGTGACCGTGGGTTTTGCACACGCACTATGCAGGGAACCCAGGTCAATGGAAGGGACTCCACCATTTGGTCCAAACACAATGACCTCCGTTTTGCTCTCATTTATATTTTAAAAGTTTAGCGCCATCCAGGCCTTTAAGTCATTGAGACACCAGGGGCATCAGAGAGCTGGTGGTTTTTTTTAGGGGAAGGTATTAGGCTGGGAGTCGTCTGCATAAAGGTGGTGGGAGACGCCATGTTCTCTAAAAATTAGTCCAGAAGAAGAAGGTATAAAGAAAAGAAAATGGGCCCCAAAATAGAACCTTGGGGAACTCCACAGGGTAGGGGGGCAGAAGAAGATGCAAAGCCACCAAGTCTAACAGAGAAAGATCTCTGGGGCAGATAGGACCTGAACCACTCGAAGGCAGCGCCCCTGATACCCACACAGTGCTCTAGACCAGAGATAAGGATGGAGAGGTCAATCGTATCAAAAGGCAGCTGTGAGGTCTAAGAGCATAAGGATGTCACCAGAGTCTGTAGTGACCAGGAGGTCATTGAACACTCTTAGAAGGGCAGACTCAGTGCTGTGAAGCGCTTTAAAACCGGACTGAAACATAAAGATATTGTGTGCATGTATAAAAGACTGCAGCTGTCAGAGTACGGTTTTCTCCAATATCTTTGAAATAAAAAGGAAGCTTCGAGATGGGTGTGTAATTTGAGAAGACAGAAGTGTCCAGATTAGGTTTTTAAATCAGGGGTGCCACAACCGCTTGTTTAAAATAAACTGCCACAGAACCGGACTCTAGGCTGCTATTTATAATTGTATGGACATTAGATCCCAGTGTCCCATATCCAGGGTTCATACACTTTTTCACCAATGATTTTCAATGCTTTACCTATTTTCCATGACCAAAAGAATGACTCAGCAGTACCACTGAAAATTGTTTATTTTAACATGGAACAGGAAAATAAGGTCTGAAACATGTTGTGCCGATCTGAAACAAATCAAATAGCTTCTACACGCTAAATCAACTCAAATCTCTCACCAGCAAAACACCTCGTCAGTTAAATGCCATTTCACGTTTCATTACTATACGATACAGTATTTATTATCATTATAGTATTACTATTTGTCATTAGCTAAAATATAAATTATATTTGATGCAATTTTAGTTAAATTTCCATGACTTTTCCAAAACTTTGGGAAAAATATTTTTTTCCATAACTTTCCCAGGGCCTGGAATTAGCATTTTGAATTTCCATGACTTTTCCAGGTTGTTAATGACCGTAAGAACCCTGAGTATCGTATCGTTCTGTATCATCTCTTATTGTATCGTCCCATACAGTATACTATTGTATTGAATTGCATAGTTTGGTATCGTATTGTATGGCATGGTATGGCATGGTATCATGTGGTATCGTATGGTATCGTTCTGAATTGCATCATCTCATATCGTATTGTAACGTATGCTATAGTATGTTACCGTTTTGTATCGTATAATCTCAGATCGTATCTTATCCTACCATGGTATATCGTATCGTACCACATCGTCTCCTATGTTATTATTACGTATCATATGTGTCCCCTCACCCCTGTCCGGCCCTGTAGAAGCCCCCGGGGCAGCCGCACTGATACCCTCCGTCGGTGTTGGAGCAGCCGTACATGCAGGGGTTGGAGCTGCCGCCGCTGCACTCGTTCACGTCCTGGCAGCCGCTGCCACCCTGCTCGAAGTCAAAGCCGGAGGGACACACACACTTAAAGCTGCCCAGTGTGTTGTAGCAGGAGGCGGAGCCACACACCGACGCTCCCTGACACTCGTTCTCATCTGAAGGGGGAAAAGTGCAGAGACAGAAGATGAGAATGTGTACGAGAAAAATATGGTGTTATTCTTCCATTCAAGATAAGTGAGTTCAAGTATTTAATTCTGCATACAGCATAAATCAAATTGATAGGCTTATGCAAGAGGTCTTTTTAATATTTGTCATTACTTGCCACTTAAAAAAATGAATCATAGAAATACTGGTGTCACAACATGTTTCCGATAACTTTACTTTTTCTGTGGGATAACTGTCGATCGAATATATAACGCAAATATTTTCTATCAAGAATCAAGTTGTGAATTGATTCAAATGTCGATTTTTTTAATAAATCGGTTTCCCCATCCACCCTTAATGCCTTGTAACAAACTAACTAAACTAATTAAGAGTTAGATAAAACCAGATCAATCAAGATATATATTTATTTTGAGAAATGGTTATTACATTATTCCTCAAACATAAGAATTTTCTTTAATCACTTTACACTAATAACTTAAAGAGGACCTATCATGCAAAATGCACTTTTGTACGTCTTTTATACATGAATATGTGTCCCCGGTGTTCCAGGGAACTCACCAAGTGTCAGAAAACACAACCCCTCTCTATTTTCCTCCATACCCAAATCTCTTAAAAAGGGGCTGCAACGGATCTGATACAGACTGATCCAGATTTGAACATTTCTATGACGTCACAGAAGTGGCGCTACGGCTATTGGGCCAACTCCACCAATCAGGAGGAGACAGCCATGGAAATTGCCGTTCAAAGCGCTGGAGACGCTGTAGTACATATGCCAGGCCTGTAGATGGTGCTGTTCTCACAGAATCAGCCCATGCAAAGACAGTGTTAAATTGAGCGAAATGAGGAATGGCTAAAATGCATGATCTGTTTGGTGTTTTGAAAAATAAAAAGTATAAATATGCCTTATATAGGTATGGTCCTACACTATATTATTCAAATATAGCATGATAGGTCCACTTTAAGGAGACATCATATTTTTACATACATTATGGAACAATTTATAACTTAACATATTGCTGCAGCCTTATAATAAGCCTTGAGCCCCAGATCCTTTATCCACAGGACAAACTCCCAGAATGCATCAGTGGGACTCACCCACGCACTGGTTCCACTGGTAGTGCTGCACGTAGCCCTGAGGACAGCCGCAGCGGAAACCTCCCATCATGTTCTGACAGCCGTGCTGGCAGCGGTGGTTACTGCCACACTCGTCCACATCTGAGCAAAAAGAAAATACACTTTTAATCTCTCGGGTTCATTTCAGTGCAAACACTGATTTCTGACAAATGAAAAACACCAGAAACTTGTCAACGTTCCCATGACTTTGGAATTAAACATGACATTGCTACTATTTGTACTTTTTCTAGCATAAAGTATGCTCACTAGCCCCTTGATCTGTATCTTCAGCGTCCCTGAAGGATTTACCTGTTTCACTGCAAATGAGATCAAAAATATTGCCTCTCTTTTAGCCTGCAGGCATCATTTGCTTTTTGCTGCTTGTTTAAAATACTTAATGTCCTTCATATACTTAAGAGAACATGAATTACAATATAAGGGGTTGCTCCAATACGTTTTATAAAACTTATCCTATTCTCTCTTTTATGAATTGTATTCCTTCTTAGGAAAATTGACAGGACTTTTTTTGCTATGTGCAGACGAGACTGGTTGAATTTAATGTTGTGATAAATGGTGATTGTCTTCATTGATTGTCTGTGTGATTGCCCGATCAACCTTCTCTTATATTTCAGTTATTTAATTCCTTTCATATATATTTTAGTTTTTTGTCAACGGGATCTATTTTGGCCAAGCTTGTATACCGTGGTCTCGTGTTACCAAACGTCTACTTTCAGACAGTTCTAAGTTGTTTCTTGACAACCACAAAAAGATACAGGTAGAAGAACAAAAAAAGGACCTTGTGTGACAGATCTTCCTTCAGCGTGTACTCACCCTCACACTCCACGCCGGTGCCGTCCAGGGAGAAACCTTTAGAGCATTCACAGTTGAAGCTGCCGGGCGTGTTGACGCAGGCAGCTCTGGTTCCACACGCCGTGTTCTGAGCAGAGCACTCATTGTTGTCTGCAAACAGGGGGACAAAAACACATTAAAGATGCTACATTTGTCCCTCTTTAGACATTATTTTTAGTGCAGGCCGTCACTGATGCACTCACCGATGCAGGCCGTCTGGTGCTGGGTGAAGCCGGGGGGGCACTTGCAGGTGAAGCCTCCGATGGTGTTCACACACATGAACTGGCAGTTATGTTGCTTAGACGAACATTCATCAATATCTGGGAGGGAAACAAGAAAACACTTAATATCTGTCAAAACAAAAAAACTAGGCTAAAAAGCAATAAAGTTTGTTTATATTATATATTATAATTATGAGAGCAATATTACGTCTGTAGCACACATTATTAAGAATATACAGCTCCCAGTAGAACAGAGTGTTAAGGGCAACAATACTGAGTACTAAGTATGAAATTGTGTATATTAGAATATATACGGTGTTGTATTCAATAATGAATATACTGTTAAACACCTGAACTTTTGAAAGAACATCCATAACATTCATCTGTTTGCAATCTATTACACTGAACAAAAATATAAACGCAACACTTTTGTTTTTGCTCCCATTTTTCATGAGATGAACTCAAAGATCTAAAACATTTTCTAATACACAAAATAACCATTTCTCTCAAATATTGTTCACAAATCTGAAAAAATCTGTGATAGTGAGCACTTCTCCTTTGCCGAAATAATCCATCCCACCTCACAGGTGTGGCATATCAAGATGCTGATTAGACAGCATGATTATTGCACAGGTGTGCCTTAGGCTGGCCACAATAAAAGGCCACTCTGAAACATGCAGTTTTGCTTTATTGGGGGG
>NW_011347119.1:0-2482 GCF_000735185.1 Notothenia coriiceps
GCAGACATGCTTCCTATAAAGAAACGCCGCCTCGACGCCTTCATCGTATCTGAAACTGATCCGATCGCTTGATATTTAACGTCTGAAGCTCTGTGCCGCCTGCAGGTCAAACACGTTATCACTTTGATTTCTTTGCAGTTTTAAAACTCGAAAGCGTTTTATTTACCGTTTGAAAACAGAAACGTGAAGCAGGGATATCAGTTTGGTTGTAAACGCTTGAAATGCCAAAGAAATGTGAGGTCATTTAGAGAGAAAAAAGGTTATTTTTTACACTGTAAATAACAAATAATGTAAAAAGAAAATAATACATTTTGGCTGATATGTTGTTTTCAGATATTTGAGACAATTCTGGATCACGTAAATTCCAAATGAGCGACACATTTGCCTCTAAAAGCTCCACAAACATGTTGAATGAATGTCCCAATTCTTCCCAAGCAGCCGTACGTTGTATATTTCAGATCCAGAGTTTAATATCGACTGGATGTTTGTATAAAACACACGTTTGAACATAAAGACAAACTGCAGTTACTCCTAGTTTCCTGCAGGTGGCACTGCTCCTTGTTTGCACGGCTCTGTAGTTTCCTGCCTGTGGAAGCAGAGAAACTACAGAGCCGGATCTGTTTGAAAAAACACAACAAAAAAACTATTTTTTGCCTTAAAGTTGAATTTCTAATGTGCGTAAGATCCTCCAAAAACACTTCCATTGGCTTCAGAATGAGGACCCTTTAATCTGATGGACCCCCAGAATATTAACCCTTCATCAAAACCAACCTGAGAACGTTTCCAGACGATCAGAAACCGGAAGACACGGGAAATTATTATTATGGAGGAAAAAAAACCTACTTGTTTTCATTTATTTAGATTTTTGTATTTTAGAAAAGGTCCCAAAGGATTCTGGGAAATGGAGTCTTTTAAAAGCATCTAATCGCAGGAGGTAGTGTATAAAGTGAGGAGGCCTTCACTGTCAATAGTTAATGTAGACACACACACACACACACACACACACACACAGACAGCCATACACATGCGTACACACACACAGCCACACACATGCGTACACACACACAGCCACACACATGCATACACACACACACACACACACACACACACACACCTGATATTTGGTTAATCCCCCTGACCTTCCCCAAAATGACTGGTAACGGAGGGGAACTGCTAGCATGGCTCCGTGTGACGGTAAAGTTGTGGTTGTACAGGTGTTCTGTGTCAGGTTATAAAATATATGCTAAGCTAAACACACAAATTAAACACAAGGAATTGTATCTCTTAAAATAACGAATCTTAAAAAATGGCTAAAAGTCAAAATGTTTTTCAGGAAATCTGTTCGTTTCACACCTTGAGTTTCACAACTTATTTAGTTTGAGATCTCATGTTCGACCCTGTTTTAGTTTCATCTGTTGTGTTTGAAACAGATGTAAAGATGTGAATCGGTTCTTTAACTCTCGGCTCGATGAGGTTTTGCGGTGAGATTGTGCACTTTTGTTCGAGGAAAAGAGGAACGTTAGCGTAGCATGCTAACGCTCACAGACAGAGACGTTGGGCGGAAAGGGGAAAATGACGACGCTGCTGCAACTTGAAGTTTTTTCTTTGTGCCGTACACTGACATGAAATGTAATCCAGTTGTATAAAAGTATATATTGTAGTATATTGGGACCTGTACAGAAACTGCAGATTCAGTTCCTTCACCTGTGTTTGTTTTTGTTTACTTCTCTCTGGTTTGCTAATAAAATATCCTTGGTACACGGCTTGGCTGTTTGCATGTGTGACGCATTTTCAACCCGACAATAAAATCACTTCCTTCACTTGTTTTCTGCGTTTCGTCGTCACTGATTTGATCTGTTCGTCTGCTTTAAATAGTAACCACAGGATATATATAAGTGTTTGAAGGTTTCTTATTTCACTCATTTCCCCTCCTCGACTCCTCGGTCCTCCGGTAGTGACCCGGAAATGGATTTCAGCGCGCCATGTTTTCTAGGACATCTCATTTCTCTAAATGCACTTAGAGGATCGAGCGTCGAGGAGGCTCTCTGGAGGAGCTCTAACCGAGGAGAGAGGAGAGAGGAGGCTCTCTGGAGGAGCTCTAACCGAGGAGAGAGGAGAGAGGAGGCTCTCTGGAGGAGCTCTAACCGAGGAGAGAGGAGAGGAGAGAGGAGGCTCTCTGGAGGAGCTATAACCGAGGAGAGAGGAGAGGAGAGAGGAGAGAGGAGAAAGGAGAGAGGAGGCTCTCTGGAGGAGCTCTAACCGAGGAGAGAGGAGGCTCTCTGGAGGAGCTCTAACCGAGGAGAGAGGAGAGAGGAGAGAGGAGAGAGGAGGCTCTCTGGAGGAGCTCTGGAGGCTCTCTGGAGGAGCTCTAACCGAGGAGAGAGGAGAGAGGAGGCTCTCTGGAGGAGCTCTAACCGAGGAGAGAGGAGAGGAGAGAGGAGGCTCTCTGGAGGAGCTATAACCGAGGAGAGAGGAGAGGAGA
>NW_011347120.1:0-4223 GCF_000735185.1 Notothenia coriiceps
TTGGTTTATGGCACGGCTGACTGATGGTTGCGATATTCCTAAATCGTCGGCATTGCAAAGTTGCATTTTCCCTGTTGCTAAATATCGTAGTGTTGCCAAACATTTTATTTCCGGACTAATCGGGTTATTCCTGTTAGTCGGGGATGTTATTGCATCCCGCACTAATTCCACAACAAGTTTGATACCCTCACGATTTTGCCTATATCTCTTGATCAATTCACAGTCTTCCATTGTCTCCAAAACATTTCGTCTCGCAGCCATTTTCAGATTCTTTGTGAATAGGTCTTACTGAGTTAGGAGTCCTCTCGAGGACTTTTAAGCTCTCCTAAACTTAGGTGCTACTTTTAGGCCTAAAATACTTTGTGAATTGCTCTTAGTGAATAAAATTAGGAGTCCTACATTTAAGACTGACACGCCCATTATGTTTAGGAGTTTCTCCTAAATTCGCCAGTTAGGAGCTACTTTTAGCCCTAAGATCCTTTGTGAATACGGCCCCTGGTTTTTACTGACCTTTGACTGTTTTGCTGTATATCTCCTGTGTTCACACCAAAAGAAACAACAACAGTAGCATCAGTGGTAGTTTTATGATTCAGATTTTTGAGACACAAACATAGGAGTTCCCCGCTGACAGGTATAAAAGTACAGATTTTTAATAGGCAAAACGACATTGCCTGAGGTCAGGAGTTTGTTAACATCTCAAGTTATATCGCTCAGCATATTTAAGCAGATAAAAAAACAAAGATTTCCTTTAAGCAAAACTGGACTGTCGCTTATCATGTACATATAGTTTCTTGGTGGATATTCAATCACAAAAAGGCACATTTTATAATCCAAATAAAAATGTGTGATAAATAAATCAAAAACATTCATAAGCCCATGTCTTCTGTGTATCAAATGCAAATCGATTTTGGTGAAACTTTAAACCCAAAGTTCAAATGGCTGATTTGTAAGAATTGTAACTCATTCTCTGAAGAAGTTGTTGCAAAAAAAGGGAGACGGACAGAAAGAGAGACAACATATTTGGCTATAATGCTCATCAGAAGTAATAGGAACCATATCCAAATAGGCCACTTAAACAAATAAAAAACTTCTTCAAATATGGGTTATTTTTGAGCCCATGTAACTTTTGTATCTCTTTACACTTTATGTATATAAGACCTGCAGCAAACAATGAAGAAACCAACTTTAAAATGCATTACAGAATGAAATTAAGCTCAGCGCAAGTTTTTTCAGGAAGACTGGTATACATTCACTCCACAGCTGCTTATAATCAGCTCATCACATGCTTTCTTTTTAACCCATTACATTTCACCGCAATCTCCAGCAGCCAATCATCGTGCGGCAGCCAAACTTTAAAATGGTTCTCCTCTCTCCTGCAGTCAGCTGTGATTTCAGGTGTTCATGCTGCCGACCTCCCCATCCACCTCCTTTCATCTTATCCAGTGCAAGGAGAGCTAATCCAAAGACCTCATCACACCTCCTCTTCATCCCATCTCCTCATCAAATCCAGATCTTCATCATCATCATCACCAGTGTCTAGACCCCGGGGGGTTCCCTATATGCTCACGGCTGTATTTCCCCCTTTAGATATACGATTTCAGGATTGGGGTCTAATCGCCAAAGACTTAACATTTATCATAGCATGTGTCAATAAATGTTCTTTAAACAAAATTAAGTCTCTCCTGATTGAAATGTTATTTTAGTATTAATGATTGTCTAAATGTTTACTGAAAATCCCTATCTTGATGAATATCTTAACCGATATCAGTTTTTTTATTTGTTTCACTGAGCTAAGTACACCTGGGCAAAACAAAAGATTACCTGTAAGTCTTTATCTTCCCAGCCTTGGTCTATGCGGATTTTTTTCAGTAGATCCCTTACTGGCATTTTGACACGGACCCCAAGGTAGACCTTGCCACCATCATAACTGGAACATTTTTCACCTGTTAAGGTAACAATAGATGATTAATTGCAGGATCCAACTATACATAATTGACAGACCAACATATTTAACACTTCAATTGGAGGTCATTATCAAACTATACACATGTATAGCATTTAGATCAGCATAGTTATCTTGCCGTCAAAAAGATAATTATTAATATGAAACACACACTCTTTAAATACACTGTTTTCTCTGACTTGAGAGTAAACATAACAGATTTTGATTGAACAAGCTTTAACTAGCTTCAAATAGCTCTGATAGTACAACGTCATGTGGCACTGCCCAGTGCATATTTATTTCCTCCGCCTGTTACTGTCTGTTACCAAAAATGGCAAAAGCAGTCAGATACCTCAAAAGCCAACAGCTTTCCATCTGTGGTGGAAAGTAACTAATAGTAGTTAGTTAATAGTAGAATGTTGAGGCTTGTAGCCTACAAACTTGAGTATTTCCATTTTATGCAATTTGATTGACTACATAAAAGATGTTGTGAAAATGTATAAAACTTTAGACTACTTGACAGGTTGTTACTTTACAGCAGAGGTGGAACAAGTACTGAGATGTTGTACTTAAGTAAAAGTACAAAAGTATTAGCAACAAAATATACTTAAAAGTTAAATGAATAATTATGCATATTTGTTATAATTATTGATGCATTCATGTGTTTCTCACAGCTGGTAAAGGTGCAGCTTATTAATGACTTTTTATACTGCAGGGTAGCTTGTGAATTTACTCCAGGTGTAACTAAAGTCTTATCTCAAGTAAAGTAAAAGTCTCTAAAAATTGAACTCAAGAACAGTAGCCTACTTGAGTAAATGTACTTAGTTAGTTTACACACCTGCTTTACAGTTTATACATTTACATATTTCATACACTCAGTTAGCAGTTCATGCATCCTCACTTCATGAAGGTAATGACTGAATGTTCAGTATATGTTTTTAATTGCTTTTAGAATCAAAACCTACCATTTAGTGCCTCTCTAAAGTTGACAATTAAAGGCATTGTTGTACATAGCATACCGTTTAGGAATAGGTCTACTGAGTTTAACAACCAGTTAAAACCGGCCAAAACCGGCTTACACTGAAACTGAACGAGTAAAGTTCTTTGTTAAATAAGTTGTTCTACCTTTTCGTTTACCGCCCACATCCTGGAAAGTCCTGCCGTGAACAGGTGAGTCTGGCTCGGGTATGCCCGCCGCGGTTTCCCCTGGCGGAGGAGAGAGCCCTGCCCCAATGTCGGCTGTTTCATAACCCCTTTCTTCGAGCTCCTCTAGTTTGCACCGTCCTCCCATGTTGTACAACTACTGAAAATTAAATTAAAATGTCAGAAAACGTTATTGAGCTCAATGTAGTTCAAAATACACATTAAAAAGCCTACCCAATTCCTGTGGCTGGACGAAGCTCGAACCGCTCACCGATTTGACTGCACCTGTTTGTCAGGTAGACGCTCAGTCTGCCATCATAATAGGATGACGACCACGCCCACTGCCCGGGGGAAACGTGCTCTCCACTCCCACGCGACCTGTCAGAATCAGTTGGACATGTGGCTGCATCTCAGGTCTGTTAAATGGAATCCTTAGAGGTTTCTCAATACTCTAATTTCCCCTCCTCGACTCCTTTCCTCGATACTTAGTCCCGCCCACAGGAGATGCGAGCGACTGAGGAGGGGAACCGAGGAGAGAGGAGGGGAAGCAGCAGGCGGTTAGAGAAATGAGAACTCCTCTCCTCTGAGCAGTCATTTTAAAGAGACGTCCATCAATGATGACAGGAGGCACATCAGCCCTCTGTCTGATGGACAGATGTGTTCGTGACGACTTATATATTTACTTTAAATTAATTGACAGTGCGGTATAATGAGACAATAACAGGCTGATGCGGACATATACACATACATATATTTATATAAATATATACCATTTCAGAATCAAACCAGTATGAGAGCACTCTCATAATAACGTAACACAATCAGAGACTATATATCCCCCCTACTGGTCGCTGAAATGGGGAATTGAAATTACGGGCCAAAAGTTGTATTTACAAGTATTAAAAGTAAGCATAGGACACCAAACCAACTGAGACCCGTCTGTCCGCCGCATCTACGCATTGTACAACACACACACCTACACACTGTACTGTACTGTACCACACACACACCTACACACTGTACCACACACACCTACAGCCAGGGGCGGACTGGGACTACAAATCAGCCCGGGACTCTCGACCGGCCCACTTCGGTACCGCCGGCCCACCGCAGTGCTAGTGACTTACCGCAGAGGTAG
>NW_011347121.1:0-3663 GCF_000735185.1 Notothenia coriiceps
CTTCCTGTCTGTAGCCCACACCGTGTTCCTGTTAGTGTTTACTTCCTGTCTGTAGCCCACACCGTGTTCCTGTTAGTGTTTACTTCCTGTCTTTAGCCCATAACGTGTCCCTGTTAGTGTTTACTTCCTGTCTGTAGCCCATACCGTGTTCCTGTTAGTGTTCACTTCCTGTCTGTAGCCCATACCGTGTCCCTGTTAGTGTTCACTTCCTGTCTGTAGCCCATACCGTGTCCCTGTTAGTATTCACTTCCTGTCTGTAGCCCATACCGTGTTCCTAGTGTTTACTTCCTGTCTGTAGCCCATAGTGTTTACTTCCTGTCTATAGCCCATACCGTGTCCCTGTTAGTGTTTACTTCCTGTCTGTAGCCCATACCGTGTCCCTGTTAGTGTTTACTTCCTGTCTGTAGCCCATACCGTGTCCCTGTTAGTGTTCACTTCCTGTCTATAGCCCATACCGTGTCCCTGTTAGTGTTTACTTCCTGTCTGTAGCCCACACCGTGTTCCTGTTAGTGTTCACTTCCTGTCTGTAGCCCATACCGTGTTCCTGTTAGTATTCACTTCCTGTCTGTAGCCCATACTGTGTTCCTGTTAGTGTTTACTTCCTGTCTGTAGCCCAGACCGTGTCCCTGTTAGTGTTTACTTCCTGTCTGTAGCCCATACCGTGTTCCTGTTAGTGTTTACTTCCTGTCTGTAGCCCATACCGTGTTCCTGTTAGTGTTTACTTCCTGTCTGTAGCCCATACCGTGTCCCTGTTAGTGTTCACTTCCTGTCTGTAGCCCATACCGTGTTCCTGTTAGTGTTCACTTCCTGTCTGTAGCCCATACCGTGTTCCTGTTAGTGTTCACTTCCTGTCTGTAGCCCATACCGTGTTCCTAGTGTTTACTTCCTGTCTGTAGCCCACACCGTGTTCCTGTTAGTGTTTACTTCCTGTCTGTAGCCCACACCGTGTTCCTGTTAGTGTTCACTTCCTGTCTGTAGCCCATACCGTGTTCCTGTTAGTGTTCACTTCCTGTCTGTAGCCCATACCGTGTTCCTAGTGTTTACTTCCTGTCTGTAGCCCATACCTTGTCCCTGTTAGTATTCACTTCCTGTCTGTAGCCCACACCGTGTCCCTGTTAGTGTTTACTTCCTGTCTGTAGCCCATACCGTGTCCCTGTTAGTATTCACTTCCTGTCTGTAGCCCACACCGTGTTACTTCCTGTCTGTAGCCCATACCGTGTCCCTGTTAGTGTTTACTTCCTGTCTGTAGCCCATACCGTGTCCCTGTTAGTGTTTACTTCCTGTCTGTAGCCCACACCGTGTTCCTGTTAGTGTTCACTTCCTGTCTGTAGCCCATACCGTGTTCCTGTTAGTATTCACTTCCTGTCTGTAGCCCATACCGTGTTCCTGTTAGTGTTTACTTCCTGTCTGTAGCCCATAACGTGTCCCTGTTAGTGTTCACTTCCTGTCTGTAGCCCATACCGTGTTCCTAGTGTTTACTTCCTGTCTGTAGCCCATACCGTGTCCCTGTTAGTGTTCACTTCCTGTATGCCTTCTTCTGGTGATTTATCTGACGTCCAGTGCTCGTCTTTTACCTTATTTTCCTTTTTTCCCCTTGATCCTCCTTAGCAACGGTCATTATACTCCTTGACAGCGGTCTGTACTACTGTATTAACAACTTGTCACGTGTTCTGAATTGACCAATCAGAATTGAGTACACAACTAATCCGTGTAATAAGTTGTTTTATACGATGGCAAAAAGGTGCAAAAGTTGGTGAAGGTTTCTTCCTCTGCATGTGTTTTGGCACATTTGTGTTTTTATATTTACATTGTTTCTGAAGCTGCATTGTTTCTCCTAATGGAAATGTTTTGTGCCATTGTGTGTATATTAATGTGTTTTTTATTTAAATGTTGTTTCTCACAGTCGTAATGGTTCTGCAGTCTCTCAGATTATGGATACAGATATCTACAAAAACCCTAAAGTGTACAGTAAGGTATGAGAACTGAATATGTTCTGTTGCTGCAAAGATAGTCTCAGAGGAATTGTGTTGAATATGTTTTGCAATATCTCCACAGGTCATTTCAATAACAGGTGTGAAAATAGTGAATTATTGCTCCCCACTCTACTTTGCAAATGCCGAAATGTTTCGTCAGAGGGTCATTAAAAAGGTACGTTGAACACTTCCACCTTTTTTCTGTCACTCTTTGTGAGTATTTTGTGCAGTTTTTTTATGTTTATTTTTGATTTCAGACCGGACTGGATCCTGGAAAACTGATCCTGGCCAGGAGGAAGTTCTTGGAGAAAGAGGAGAAGGGGAAAGAGAAAGAGGAGAGGAAGGAGGAGAGGAAGGAGGCGAGGAAGAGGAAATCCAGCTCTCTGGTGACCATGAAGTCTCAGGTGGGATCACGTTTATAAAATAATTAAAATAATAATAACTATTTATTTGTACTGCACACTTCATACACAGCTCAAAGTGCTTTAACAATTTGACACAGAACAAACTTAAAACATAATTCAAGTCAGAGGTTAACACATTCATGCAGTATCTGTACTTGATTAATACATGAAGGTCAGATAGGCAAGGACATAAATACAATATAATAACTAAAAGTAAACTACAAATAACACAATTCGTAATAGTAGGAAAAAAGTAATGCACAATTAATAAATACAGAAAAATGAAAGAAATATATATACTTATAACATACATAGATATAATATAATAAGGCTGTTGAGGACCTTGCACACGGAAAGACCACAGACCAAGTTTTATATATTATTTTATTCTCCCGTGACCTTCCTCTCTCCTCTGAACGCAGATCATCTCCCAGCTGGAGATGCAGGATGACTTTGATACGAGCAGCCCCCACACCAGCTACGTTAACTTCCACTCTGATGACGACAATGTGGGGGAGCAGGATCCCCCCCCACCCACCCTGGAGCTGAAGCCCACCCCCTTCCACACACTGATCCTGGACCTGCCAGGCGTCTGCTTCATGGACCTGACGGGCATCAACACGCTGATAAAGGTTAGAAACGTTTACAATGAAAAATAATTGGGAAAAGATCAAAGATTCAATGGTTTTATTGTCAAATGCACATTTACTCAAGTAGAAGTACAGATACTCGTGTTTAAAAATACTCTGGTGAAAGTAGAAGTACTGACTAAACTTCTTTACTCAAGTCAAAGTAAAGAGGCTTTGAAATGTACTTCAGTAAAAAGTACCCATAACTAGCAGCTGTTTTAAAGAGTACCTGACCTCCCTTTATATTAATAGAACAATAATGTCATTGTTAGCTAATGAATGTTTCCATGGTGACCAACGGCAACATGACAACGTTTCCATTGGTCCCTCTTCTTTAGAGAAGACCAGGAAATGATGGATACACGGATCGTGTTCAAATCAATAGGCACGCAATGACTCTAAATAATAATGATCACGCCACCAAACACACATTCAGACTAAAGGAACCAGCCTGTTTGGAAAATGAGAGAAGTAGAAAGTACAGGTATTTGGGTTCAACATGTAAGAAGTAGAAAGTACAGGTATTTGTGTTCAACATGTAAGAAGTAGAAAGTACAGGTATTTGTGTTCAACATGTGAGAAGTAGAAAGTACAGGTATTTGTGTTCAACATGTAAGAAGTAGAAAGTACAGGTATTTGAGTTCAAAATGTAAGAGG
>NW_011347122.1:0-4172 GCF_000735185.1 Notothenia coriiceps
GAATGATACAGTAGTGATGTGTCGGTCGCGAACGAGCCGATTCTTTTGGACGGCTCTTTGGTACGAACGAGGGGAACCGAGTCGTACTTGGTGAGAGCCGTTCTTGTTATCGTTCAATCGTTGGTCCGCACTCACTGCCTGCCAACATCCACTCGCCTTTTAAAAAGCTTGATTTTGTTCCCTAAACGTATTCTGTGAAGACCCGCCCCTACTCTGATTGGTAGGTTTCAGCACCTGTGTGAGATGGGGTGGGTCTTAAGGGAATACGCGAGAGAGAGAAGTCATAACAAGTGGTACAGGACGACGTTTTTCGGATGGAAAAAGCAAACGCGAAAACGCAGCAGCATTTGGATGCACTTCAACCAAAACCCAGGCAGTGATAAAGCGCACCATTTGTAAAGGCAAAATATCCTTTAAAGCAGGGTCAACAAATAATCTCCATCGCCACTTAAAAACACAGTATCTAATATTAAGAGTTGTGTGAATTTAATTCAAGGCAAGGCAACTTTATTTACTTTACACATACAGAGGGTAAATTCAAAGTACATTCAATGACATGGATATGGCGCCACCTTGTGTCAAGTTTACAATACAGATTATTGACATAAGGTCTGGAAATACAGTCTATCATTACCCTGGTGATTATTTCGCAGATAAACCTATTAACCCTAACAACGGCTTTTTTGAACCGCTCTTTGAAAGGAACGGATCCATAAGATCCGGCTCCCTTAAGAGAGCCATAATTCCCATCACTAATGAATATCACTTTGATATCGATCAGCATTTACATTGAACACTATTGCACTGCCACTCAGAACATACTCTCTCCCTCAAAGCCCCCAGAGGAGGCAGTGAACGGTCATCAAAGGCAGAGAGCATAAGAAGTGAATCAAGACTCTCTGCCAGCTTCGCGCTCAGGAAAGAGTATCACCGTCTCTTCATCGTGGTTAGCGAGACCAATCACTTTAGAAACACATTTCTCAAGTCAGAAACTATAGAAATGATCCCTGAAAGTATAGTCTTAACGTTAACAACGCTCAAGCCCTACTGATAGTATGACAGACATGCGACTCTCAGACATGGTCCTCACTTCCAACACTCCTACAACAGATTGCAATTCTATAGAAATAAGCAAAGAAACATCTAAAAAGCTACGCGGCCAATAATACTAAATAAAAGCCATTCTTAGCACATACATATGTATTGTTTAGCATACTTTCATAACCCCTATAGCGAAACATAATGACAATATTTGCCAAAAAATATACATTTAACAATGTTATACTGGCCATAAAAAGAACGACATGAACATGCCAACGGTCCCCTGAATAAAACCCTTATTAACTGTTAAATAATCTATATAATGTATTGAGAATACCCACAATGCTGTGTGGTAGCATATCTCTCCTTCTCTGTGAGTCTCTCATTGGCTGCTGTGATGCTGCATGGCAGCGTGTTAGCTTCAAATGCTAACAACAACAGCGTCAAAATCACTGTTTTATGGTCTGAAATATAAAACAATCCTCAATATATGTAAATTGGTTAAATGCTGGTGTAAAACTGTGCTAAACAATTCCATATAGATATAATGTCACCCAGGAATAGTAAACCAAAGTAAGCTTTTACGTAAGCTACAGTTGGTTAGTAAGAGTACAAGTGTGCACCACCTTTAGACTTCCGACTACAAACGAGAGTACACGAGTGTTCCGGTTTCCGGCACAAGGAAACGCTTGATTCAATGTTTTAATTTATAAAGAAATAATAAAAAGAAAATGGTGTGCTTTTCCTGATCTGACTGTTGGCCTAATTATTTTTGTGTTATCTCAAAATAATTCTAAACTATGCTGAAGGGAGAACAGAAACAGCTTTCTATTCAATTACTTGATTAAATGACATGGGCATATTTACTAACATTGCGATGCGCAAATACATTATATAAAAGTGTAGTCCATTTAACATGCATTTTTTTACAGGTATTAGGCTGCCCTCTTTTGGCATGCATACGGAAATTGTAACTGTCACACTGGTGCTGGAACTGTTTTCACCAAACGAGTCATGAAAGCCATCACGAAGAGCGTCTAGCTGAGGCTCAGTGCGTCGGGCTCAAACAGTGTGTGGACCTGAGTATGAGTGACAGCATGTCTGACAAGGTAAGGGCCTTAAATCTGCATCCTGTACTCTCAAACAGCCTTCTATCTGTACAAAAGATAAGATAAGGGAAGACTAAATTCATCCTGTAGGAAATTGTTGTGCCAGAGTTACAAAAAAATAATAAACACAGTAGCATAATAGTAGCCTACAACTGTACACTAACAGTGCAGTACAAATTAAATATCTACAGAAAACATGAAACATAGACGGTCACATCATTAATGTAATTACCAGTATTTAGTTGCAGACACGTAATTGCACGTTATCATAGCATATTATGAATAATAATACTATTGTTATATAGCAGCGAGTGTGTAATGATTGTAATGATATTTATATTGCTGTTGGTGTGGAAGTTCTCAGTTCCCTTTACTGAAGCCGGTTACATCCAAATAATGATAATTTGTTCACCTGTGAATTCCCACATTGTGCATGTGTGTGATGTCTGGAGTTAGGTCGACTGGCGGGCCAGTTGAGACGGCTGTACGGCTCGAACAGGAAGGCGAGCCACCTTCTGCTGAAGGACCTGAGGGAGGACAGCCGGCTCTACAGGGAGTGTCTGAGGAAGAACGCAGGCTTCCACAACTACATGGTGAGTATTACCTTCACTACCTGTAAACACTTAGGGAAGGATATTTTCATTTCATTTGTATTTGTTCCGTTCATGTTATGCACAATTTAATGTAGGCCTATCACAATTGTTTACAAAACATGTCTCTGTAAACACACTATTGACCGAAAAGGAGCAGGGAGAAGAAAATAATCTTATTATGACCTGCCCCTTTCTAAAAATAAATAAATAAATAGAAATAGATGGTCTGTCCTTCATATTTTCTCATTCACAGAAATGCTAACACACTCTCTCCCAGGATAATAAGAGAAACACAAAAACTTACCACAAAAAATACTTAGTTCCCACTTGTCAGTTAACGGAAAGAAACAAAACAAAAAACAACAACACCGAAACATCACATGTACAAGGAAAAGTGCAACATCTGAGTCCCTGAAGAGGGAGCAGGTCAAATAAGATTTTCTTATCTTATCTTGTCAGGAAGCCCAGAGTTGCCAGGTTTGATAAATGCCTGAACTATCAATTAATTTGATATAAAAAAAATGACACATTAATTCTAGGAGTGTAATGCTTTTACAAACACTATAGTAATAATATGCATTCACTATGACAATATCATACTATTACTATAGGAGTGTTCTATAGTGTGTTAAAAAAACAACTACAGAAACACTATATTATACTCTGGTAGTACTATTTAAAATAATATAGTCTTAATACGGAAACACCAAAAAAAAACCTATAGTAGTACTTTTACAAACACTATAGTAATAATATGCATTCACTATGACAACATCATGATATTACTACGAGTGTTCTATAGTGTGTTTAAAAAACAACTATGAAACACTATATATATATTATACTATAGTTATACTATTTAAAATAATATAGGAATACTACAAAGATCTAGATACATAGTATTACTATTGAAATATTATAGGGCTACTATAGCTAATAAAGTGGCACTACAGAAAAAACTATAGTAATACGATAGCAGGTGAAAAATACTACAGAACACAAACTGACTATAGGACTCTACAAACTGACTATAGGACACTATACAACTCTTACAGTATAGTATAGTAATACTATAGTTCATTTATAGTTCATTTCGTAAGAGGTGCGTACAGCAGACAGTAGCTAGCAGTTTTCGACAGATACAGCCCACTCAAAAATATAATGTTTTATATAAAATTAATTTTTATATATATATATATATTAGCTGTACACTTTACGAATATAACGTTTTTTTATGGACATCTTTACCATTCAATCTCGTCCAACTGATATTGCTGCTGTCACTCCTCGGCTCTTGGTAGTTCAGGCATTTATCAAACCTGGCAACTCCAGGTTTCCTGGCAGCCGTCGATCAAAGTCCAGTGGCTCCGCCCCAAAGTGTCAGAAACTTTTCACGCGCGCACAGACAGACTCCGCGAGCGAGTGAGGC
>NW_011347123.1:0-5794 GCF_000735185.1 Notothenia coriiceps
CTAGGGGCTGAATCTTATCAGCCCTAACTATAAGCTTTATCAAAAAGGAAGGTCTTCAGCGCACTCTTAAAAACGGATAGGGTGTCTGCCGCCCGAACATCAACTGGAAGCTGATTCCACAAAAGTGGAGCTTGATAAGAAAAGGCTCTGGCTCCCATTGTAGGACTGACTCTAGGAACAACCAATGATTGGGTCTGAAGCCAGTAAGTGATGGTAAACATTTTTTTACTTTTACTTTATCTATTCATCTTCTTAATTAAAGGAGCTCTTTTATGCTCATTTTCAGGTTCATATTTGTATTCTGTGCCTTTACTGTGTCATTGATACATGCTTTAAAGTTCAAAAAGCTTTTTATGTTCCTCATGCCTGTGCTGCAGCACCTCTTCCCCCACTCTGTTTGAAACCAGAGTCCAGTGTGCTCTGATTGGTTAGCTGACCAGCTCTGTTGTGATTGGTCAACCACTTAAAGATGTCCCGCCCCTTACCCTATCTCGTCGGTGAGTTGGAGCGCTAGCGAATAGAAGTGCGATTGTTTCATAGTGATGTCTGTATGAGTGTGGGAGAGAAACTCCTTCTGGAGGGAACACAGGGATGTTAGCGTCTGCAGACCCTTTACATGCACACAAACCTATACACACTACAGGTAAGGGGAAACCCCAAAAGCATTTGAAGGCAGCCTCTAAAGAAGAGGTGCAGTTTATCATGACCAGACACAAATATGGAAGGACAAAGAAAAGATAGAACAAACAAAACTCTGTTTAATAACTTTTCAGTAGAAACCTTTGCATGAAAGTACAGGAAGGGCATTATCAGTTTACCATATTTATTTATATATTTAATATACAATAGCTGTCAGTCACATACAATTGTATGGATGTTAAAGAAACTAGTGTTTCGAGGCTTTTCTTCTATGTACCATAAATACAATTATTATACAAAAAGATGATTCTAAATGTTTAAACACATTAAATATTTTTTTTATTTTACAGCAATTTTCCATGCTATGCTATTGAAGAAACTATAACATGAAAAGATGGAGTGTGTGTTCCTTTAAATCCCTCTAAACAGTGCTAATGTAAAGTGTTCACACATACAGAATAATTACATTTAATACAAAAACTACAAAATGACTAATTCAAGAACATTTGTCGACTTCCTGTCCTGTCAAGAAATTCCACAATAAAAAAAAACAAATCTAGCCCGGCTCCAGACGTGTAGTGTGGAGGCAGGAAGGTTGACTCTCTTTGTCGCATTGCTTGGATATATTGCACAACTGTGTCTTCAGTCCCACCAGTCCATTTCTGATTGAGGTACATAGTAAAGTGAATGATTTCCATAGGGAGCCAAATAGTTGACTCCTTGTTTGTTATCTCTTTCCTGTTTCTGTGTCCATCCTTGTTCAGTTTGCTACACAAGTATTTACTCATCAGAGCTTTAAAACTGTTTTTTTGGCGCTCAGAAGCTATCGATCTTCTCCTCTTTCTCCTGCTTTTGATTCTCTTCAATTTGTGAAGGACTGCTGGCGTCCTTTGTAAGGTTTAAGTCCGGGTACTGTCTTATCTCGCTGTCTTCAAAGCTCAGGTTATCATAGATATGTCTCATATTGTTCCTCATCTCCAGCTCCCTGGCGGCCTTCGCTTTGAGCTGCTGGTGCTGCAGCAGCACGGCTTTGTTCACACCAGGACCTGAGCAAGGAAAAGAACGAGGTGTGAGTCAAATATATTCAGATGTTCTCAAAATCTCTTTGCATAATTTTTTTAATCATTTTCAATGTTTGTTTGTTTTTTAAATACAATTGTCACAACTTTTATTGCATCCATTTTTTTTCATGCTTCAAAACCTTGTTTTTGTTTATTTGCCAAAAGCCACCAAAAGGAAAAGTTGCTTTCACTTTGATTTAACGGTACTCGTCAAAATGTTTGGATATTTTTTCACCATGCTAATCAACCAGAGTTTTTTCATTTTTCTCATTTTTTATTTTAGTTATATGGGTCTTTTTACAGAAAAGGTGGAAGTGCTGTCACTTACTTTTGCAGACACCAAAATACATGACGTTGACCTAATACTCACATTCATTATATATTTTGAATAAATAGAGATTGTCTTTGCAATGGTACTAAATAAAAAATTAATAAAAGATGGTTTTATACGTAAATTGCAATTTATTTAAAATGCCAAGTTCAAGGAACTGCCTTGTCACTTTGATCATACATGGAAGTGGAGCCTATAGTTTTAATTTAAAATATTTTTTCAATAAATAAATCTAATTTATATTTACATAACATTACAAGCATTAAATATAACACTGAAATGGTAAAAAAAAAAAGCAAATTATTATTAATAATATCAAATAAATGTCAGTCATTACGTTACGTCATTGGTGTTACTGCTACACAAAACGCTTTTATTTTGAAATAATGTACTGTCTCTGAAGTGCCTCCTGTAACAAGAGATCATTTGAGGCAGTGCAGTGGACAAAGACATAAGGAAAGTCAGATACTTCTTACTTTGTTTGTTAAAGGTGTCATTTTATCTTCAAATTTTACGTGCGTCATCCAAGTCTGTCATTAGTGTTACTCATTTCATAGCCCTAGGGGTGAACATTTGAATGGGAAAATGTATTGTATTGAAGAGTTAAACGATTTTGATATTGACTGAAGCCATATTTGGTCTTGACACATTGCAGCCATTTTGTTAAAATGGTAGTGTTTTCTCCAAATTGTCACTGGTGTTACCGTCACTGGTGTTACTCTTCTTCCTGGTAACACGTAACACCAGTGAAATTCCTATACAAATAAGCATTGTATAAAGTATAAAAATAATTAAAAAAATAAAAATACTTTAAGCTCTACTTGTTGTGGATTCATCAAGTTAAGAGTTAGTTATTGCTATTTAACAGGTTTTAGATGTTTTTAGAAGGAATATATTTCAGCAGATTTGTATCACCCAGATTCCACCTTTTCTGTAGAATGACCCATATACTATTTCATATCACAGTGAGCTTTTGAGATTAGGGTCTTCAGTAGCTAAATTAATAAAATATTTATTTGTACCTCCTTAGAGATTTTGATCATTTAATTGAACATGTATTTTTCAAGTGATTGATCAAACGATTTAAGAATGTTTAGAAATTTAAAAAAATCGGATAATCAACTCCTAATCTATGATAAATTAGCCGCATGCAAGTATTGATATTGCAAATTGTCGACGATTGTACTGTTTTGAACACGTACCAGAACAAGAGCAATTTCTATAATAAATGCTAATTGCAAAGATTAAAACTTCTCACTCAAGAATTGATTTAGTGAAACTGAGATAGACTGCAATGTAGCTTTTCAAACCTCTTTGTTACATATATAAACACGCACCTATAAAGTACTTACCAAAGTAGCTGAGCAGCACAGGGAGGAATATGAGTCCGTGAGCCATCCCCAAAAGTGTGATGACTAAGTTTAATCGGAAGAAGAAGATCTGGATGAGCTGCGCTTTGGCAAACGCCAGCACGAGGATGCCTGGCAGGTTGGTCATAGCAACACCAGCAAACACCTACAGGGTCAAAAATACATATATTTATAAAAATCTAATGTTTGTATTTAAAAATGTGTGCACTGGTTTGTCTTATGGTTAACTCACCGCGCTGCCCATGTTGGCCGTAGCCTCCTTGGCTCTTTCTACACGTGTTGGTTTAGTGCTGAGTGCAAAGGATCTCGTCATATGAGACACAAACTCCACCGAGATGCCCACCGCCTGCAAACAACACAGAGAGAGTAGGCAAGTAGAGTAAGAAATTAGAATATAAATGTATTTGAAACATCTTGCTCTTCTAACAATGACATATAACATCACAGATTGTCTACAAGACATATAAAAAATACTAAAGTAAGATTATAGCAATTTAGTTTTGCACCTGCATAATGAAGGGGACCTAAAAAATGACTGAAGATCTAAAAAGATTATTGAAATTAGAGCAGCAGAGGCTAAAATATCTGGATTTCTAGTACCTTAATCTGGAACTAGGAACACCTTTTGCATGTTTTTCCAAAAAAAATTCAACTACCCGAATTGGCGGAGAATTTTTAAAACTATGGGTTACTTTAACAATATTGTTTTTTCTTCCTTTATAATTAATAATATTGATATTCGCAACTGTGTTCTCACAGCTAAACCAGTTAACCTAGCATATTGTGTCAAATAAATCCCTTTAGTGAAACAGAAAACCTCATACAACTGTCTTCACAGGATGAGAAGTACTCCTTATTACCAGTAAAACTATCTTCATATGTAAGATCAGCGCAGTGCCTCTTTAATTGTCTTACCGTGACCAGGTTGATAAGGGCGACGGCGTTGTAATCGATGTTCCACAGAGTCATGACCCCAACAGTGTCCACGGTGATCATGATGATGGTGATGAGGTTGAGCAGGCCGGAGCGCAGGTCCAGACCGAGCAGCAGACAGCACACCACGAAGGTGGGCAGCAGACACAGGGAGATGTTGAACAGTCCCTCTGGAACAATGGTCAGGTACTGCTCATAAAATACATTGGTCACCCTGGAGGAAGGAGAGAAGACAAACAATGGTCAGAAATGACAGACAGCAAAGGTTTAAAGGGGGCCTATTACAGGGGTTTTCTCTTTCCTATAGTGTGTTATAAAGGTTTGTGTGCATGTAAATGGTCTGCAAAGGCTTAAATCCTAAAGTTCAAGCTAGGGAGAGTTTCTCTCCCACACACTTCATTGGACTTTTAAGGGGCGGGACATCTCTAAGCCATACAACAGAGCCGGCCAGACAACCAATCAGATCAGACTGGGCTCTGGTTTCAGACAGAGGGTGAAAAGAGGTGCTGCAGCACAGGCAGTATGAGAAACTAAAGAGCTCTTTGAATATTGAAGCATGTTCCCAAATCACAGTAGAGACACGAAATAAGAAAGAATCGTTTTTGTAAGATTATCAAGGTAAGATACAGTTAAATGAATGTACATACGTGTAAGGAAATACTTCAAAGTCGGGTGAGGTGCCTTCGATTTTCCTCATGGTCATTGTGATGTTGTGGGCTAGCGCTCTGGCCATCTTGAGTGCAGCAGTGAATTCCTGCGAGTTGGTTAACGGTGTGTGGTACGCCATGAACCGAGAGGCTGGGAGCACAGGGAAGAAAACATTCATTAATTGAATTTAGGCGCTTCTTCTATTTCATATGAATAGTTGTTGATTTTTTCAATATCTTCCATACAAACAAACTACATAATATATCTTTAATAGAAGATTTTAAATGACTAACCTATAATTTCTCCTTTTTCATCCATCACCACCGCTTTGTCATAGGCACCAAGACCTCTGTTGAAAGAGATAATAAGCAGTCATGATATTGTTTTCATGTTGTGATGTTTTAAAGTGTGTACATGTGCCGCTAACACACCCTTTGGGGCACTGCAGGTCAGGTCTGTTACCCAGGAAGTCAGGCAGGAAGCGGTTGAATTCTTCCTTAGTGGGCCTGAGGACGCCATCTGGAGGAATTGACATGCACTTCTTGGGACAGAGAAAACCAGCTGTTGACACATAAAAGCAGATTAGGTATGAATAAAAGAAGGGGAATAGCTTTCATCATAAAAGCAAATTAAATGTAAAGAGAGTTTGTTACTGTGGTTATTCTTACATTCGCTTGCAGGACAGAACTTTCCAGCATTTGGGCCGAAGGCGTACAGACGACAACATTTGGATCCTGGGTTCAGCCAATCAATGAAGTCGTCCACCCAGGAGTTAGAAGGAATACCCAAGTATGATCTAGGGACAGGGGGGG
>NW_011347123.1:5801-38164 GCF_000735185.1 Notothenia coriiceps
GGAAGTCACTAATGTAAGAAACCATAATCTTATCTTTATAACTTTTAAAAATACATATAAAAAAACGTTTTTTCCACAAACAACGGACACAGTGTCTACACTCAGTGTGGTGATGAGGTTAATAACAGCTCTCAAAGGGAAGTGATGCAACTCCGTTTATCTAGTATATTTGAACGTTTTTTCAACAGATATGCCACTTCGCCTGGATCTTTCGAGTTTTTCCTCAGAATTTGACCTGAAATGGCCTTAGGCTGTAGAAGCACACATTGCGGAGGAAATTTAACCATTTAAAGGTCTTTTTGTCATATTGATAGTATAAACAGCTAGGGAATATAAATATGCTCCTTAAAAATGAAGCTACAGCGATCAGCCAGTTCTAACCGTGCAGAGACTTCTTTTGATCTTACTCTCTGCAAGAAAGCAAATAAGTATATTTCCCAAAATGTAAAACTATGAATACATCCTCCTGACACATTGCAGTGAATGGGAACACCATTTGATCTTATTTCAGCAAGCATTGGGAGACTAAACTTAATAAATGTCTTATCAAGCATCAACGTTTTCTTTGTCCCTGACCTTAATTTGATTTGATGCCACGCTATAATTCTGGGCTTCCTTATTTATGAGAAGAGCTTTGCAGTTTGCAGGTAAGCAACTGATAATGAGGATAATAAACTAGCTCTATAATCCTTATTTTGCGAAGGAAACAATTTAAGTCCTATAATAATCCCTCTGACTCTCAAAAGGGCCTTCAAGTCAAGCTGAACGCTGATAGTATATCAAAATCAGATAGTGAGCACTAGGTTATACAATTCTCTCCTGTAAGTGTATTCATTTGTCTGTTTGTTGGAAAATAAATATGCTGTACTGCAGGATACAGGCTACAATCCAAGTGTTTTTAGACCTAATAATCAGCCCGGTCATAACCATAACCAAATATTTTGAATAAAACAGTCAGTAATTATTATAAGGGATGTTCTGGGTGTTGGTTCTTGATGGCACGGTCATGTGGAGGAAGCCTTTATCTGCTCAGTGAAGCTCATGTAACTGAGTTAACCATTAACTGATCTGATTGGATAGTATGTTAGAGGTTGCTACCATGATACCAGCAGGTTCAAGGATGAGTCACTGTAAAATGAGAAATGTGAAGGACAAAGGCAGAGAACCAATCTGCACTGAGCCACTGGCTGATGTAGAGCAGCTACTCTCACCAGTAGGCCCTGGGTACTCTTGGTAATTTACAAAACTAGCTTTTATTTATATCTAAATGTATAAATAAATAAATGAATATAATAATTCACAGAGATAAACGCCAAATTGATCCTGAAAGCACAACACACAGGACTAAATAATTGTCTTCTTTTTTGTTCCTCTGGCCTTAAAGTGAGACATGGCATGTACAATTTGTTTTAACCCATATATACCATCAAAGCATCATATCACCATCAGTACAGTACTTAAATTAAAGAAAATATTATTCATATTTTTCTTCTGTAGTTTGGCAAATAGCCAAGTTTAGTAAAAAAACAATTAAATGTATAATTTGGATATTTTCTTTTCGACAAGTCCAACATCATTTATGTTATGAAACGGAAATAGCCCAAACTCTCCAAATTGACCAGTGCATAGAAAAAATATGTTTTGCCTGCAGTGTCTCACCTCACAAAATGTTGAAGAGTTTAGCTGAGCCACAATTTGTTATCAAATAAAAGTGCACATCTTGTTTATAGCCTACAGTTTGACCTACATAGATCATGAAAATGATAAACTCACAGTTCAGGGTGGTTGGTGGCGTACTGGATCTTCTGGGTGAGTGAGTACTGATCGCAGCCCACGCTGGAGCAGACTCCATTCATGCCCTTCACAGCGGTGAAGTCAAAGCCTTTCTTTGTTACAAAATAAACAGGGACTCCGACTTCAAAGTATTTGTACAGGTACTTGAAATAGTCCAGCATGTAAGAGCCCTGCACCAAAAAATAAATAATATATGTTAGTTTACATAAACATTGGTGAGCAACCGTTAATTGAAATGTATGGAGGTGCTGACGGACCTCAGGCATAGCCAGCTCCTGATCCAGACCCACAGTCACATTAAACATGAGGTATACAGATCCACACAGCACGGAGATGAAGACCACCATCTGAAGAGATAACAGTAAAGAGGTATTATGACTGAGTACTTCTTACACCACTGATGTATTCAATAAAAATGTCCAGTTAAATTAGTCCTGGAATCGTTTTTTAAATGAGAGCATGATCATCTTACTTGATGTCATTGCTAAACTTAGATTTCACATCAGAGGTAAACCATGTTCAGAAGGACTCTCTTATGTTATAGTTAACGGGGATGTAGCTTTACCACAATAAACCTGGTGAAGCTGTGCAGGAGGACAGGGGCGTAGTATTTCCTCATTAACGGGAGCAGGAAGCCCTCGTTAGGCTCGTTGGGACGTTTTTTCGATACTGTGACACAGCAGACCAGTTCACAGCGGTTTTTGTCTTGGCGACGGGCGTCCAGTGACAGCAGTGCCACGAAAGCTGTCATCTGGAGGACGAAGTCCATGAGCACAGCGAAAGCCGCGTACAGAGCGAAGGTCTTCACCGCTGGCATGGTGGACAGGGCCCCTGGGGAACAAAACAAGATACAGTTATAGAAAATGTTTTGCTTGTCTATTCATTCTGTTTTAATCCTGTATTTCCACACAGTTGCGGATAAAGACTAGGTTACAAAAGTATTGTTATTAAAGTATTTGTCAAAATTGATACCAGGGGAGGCTGCATATAACTGTGATCGAAAAATATCCAAAAAAACTCCAGAGCGTTTTAAAGTTTAACAGTAAAAATATATAATAAAAAGAACACAATTTTATCTAAAAGAATATTCGTCTTTAATCCCAATTTTTGGGGTGTTTAGCCTTTAAAAAAAAAGTGTTTCACTGCTGGTAACAAACTTGTTATGTCGAATGTAGTGTATTAAAACACCACTCATTCAGTAAAACTACAATTATACAAAAATAGTTATATATCTATTAAAGAAAGTATACATTTATAAATCTGATATTTCACGTTTTTTTAGGGTGCTGACATGATACATATTTTTGATGTCTCCACAGACATGTATTTTTTTACTTATTGCAAAGATTCCTACCGAGGAAGAAGCAGATCGACTCGGAGAGACTGCACAGGAGCATGCTGGGAGCTACGTTTCCAAGCACACGACCGATGTGCTCCTCTCTCTTCTCTCCAGGCATCCGCACATCTCTCTGCGAGGAAAGGAAGAGTGGAGTTACATCCAACAATTATTTACAGTTCACATCCTGTAAAGTCAGCAATACTGGTGTACACAAACAAGTACACACCTGGTACTCCAGAACAAAGATGAAGATGTTGTCGGCTCCAACGGCGAGCACCAGGAAAGGCACGACCTGCAGGATGATGAGCGAGGAGGGGACGCCGATCCAGGAGTAGAAGCCCATGGAGGAGAGGACAGAGCAGCCGACCACCAGGATCCCACCCAGACCCACCAGGAACTTGGAGTCCACCTACAGGACGCAGAGGTAAGATCCAGATGTGGAACAAACTCAGTGAACCTTCTGAGAGCCATATCTTTTTCTCTATCATATCTTCTGTATTGTATAACATAATGGGCTATAACCTAGGTGCTTCACTGTAGAGATTATCACCATACAGCTGATGCAGATATACGTTTCTCCTTATCATACATGTGATAAGACGGGGCTTATCAGTTTTACCTTCTTGGATGTGGCCCAAGGGAGTTGTTTTTTTAATAGTAAAACAACATGTTATCTAGCAGCAACTTAACAAGATGATAACCTTTTTTCCCACCAAAATAAGTGTGTATATGCATTTTCTACTGCATCTCTCTGAAAACCCATCGAAGCAGGTGATAACCTCCTTTCGGGTTGCCGGTAAACTTGTGTGCCTTTCTCTTTTTTATGGTGATTACATTTTGACTTCATGAATGTGCAAGGAAGCAGGGTTAGTAACAATGGTGGTTAGAAAGGGAATACCTTAAAGGCAAAGGGCCATAAGTCGGTTTCAAACATGGGCCATTGCGGTAAGAACTCAGTCTTGATACATCTCAAGGCAACTCATGCAGTAGTTGGGAAAAATGTTCACTCAAAACCCTCAATGTGAACCTCATGTTGGCTCTAGTGGAAAAGCTAAGGGATCATCAAAGCCTGTTGTTAAAGTCTGAAGGACTCGGAATGCTTGTACACAAACTGAAGGCAATCCATCCAATATGTCTTGACTAGTCTGAACCATAGTGAAGGCCCTAGCAACCTCAAGTAGCTAAAACAAAGCAGAGTAATATGACTGCACTATAAAGAAGATAGGGATTACTCTTTAAAGTCTTACCAGTATGCGCTTCAATGAAGAGTACTCCCCCAGTGCTACAGCGATGTAAACAAAGATCACAGCATAGCTGATCATGAAGATGGGGATGTCCTCTGCTGTTGTCCGATTAATCTCATCCTCCAGAGACCTCTGGAGAGAGAAGAAAATAATTAGGGGCTAAATAGTTCAAGAAAATGATGACAGGATAGAAAAAGAAGAGAGAATTCAACAGGATACAGCATGAGAGTTTTCATATTTTACTGTACCTCTGCCATGTATGCAAAGGTGAAGTTGGAGCTCGGGCTCTTCTGGTAATCCTGGACAATTTTAAGGAACTCCGTCTCCCACTGCATGGCCACTTTGAACTTGGTGTTGGTACGAGCGTAGTTATTGAGGGAGAAGGTCATGACGAGAGCCTCAGCATTAGTTAAGTCGTCGTCTGAGAAAAGCAGGATAACAATTGTTTAATGAATCCATCTTCTAAATCATGAGTACCTCTCAGGATCTAAACACGTAGAAGCAGCCTTCGGTTTCTGTTTGCTGTTGCCTTTTATTAAATCAAATAATAATTCACTTCTTGCACTGTAACTATTCTTCTTGTTATTGATAGCCATTTAGAATTATATTGCCTTATTCTATTTCAGCATGTTTTTAATTTCTCATGGCGTTTTAATTGCATTTCAATGTCCTTTTGTTATTGTGTTGCTTTGTATTGCCGTGTTGCTGAAGAGTGCTATATAACCTTGATTTGCTTTTATTGTGCAGATATTTCCTGTGTAGAAGAAGAAAGTCACTCACTCTCGTAGCCTCCCACAGCCAGAAAGGAGAAGACTGGACCTCCGTAATCCGCCATGCAGCTCAAACCTAAAGCAGTGATGTCTTTGAAGGACAGGGGGGAGCTTCAGAGGAGATGGAAGAAGAGAAGTTATGTTAAATTACAGAGTAAAGGCAGATTTACATATTTAGAACAAAATATAAAAACAGAAGAAACAATAATCATTATGAAGTTAACTTTATGAGTGATTGAAATTAGCCGCATCTTTACCAGCCAACCACTATTGCATTTTTATAATATTACTTACAATTCAGCAAAATAATATATAATTCTCAAATGGGCCAATTGGCAACCTGAGTACTCTCTGTACTTCAACGCAAGGCTATTTATTTATATAAGTAAAATGTATGAGTCCTTAATAAATCATCCACTGTTGCTTTTCAAATTTAAGTTTGACACCTTGACGTTCTTAATATAATAATAGATATTATCAAGGTTATAGATTTTTTCATCCTTACTTTGTAATGTACTTTTCTAGTCACTTATTTGGATTTTGTTCCAACTGTGGTATTTTTTAAATGTGCTTTATAAATAGCTTAGATGCATGCTCACCCGAGGCAGTAGATCAGATGGTCCCTCCAGTCCACCTCTTTGGTCACTCCCAACTCCGTCATGTTGGCCTTGGCGTTCAGGTTGTCCAGGCTGTTCTGGAAGTACTGCGGCAGGCTGTTGACTGCACAGTCTTTCAGGTTGGGGTAGCTTGGGTTCAGCGGTGCAAAACAGACGTCCTTCAGACTCGCAATGCGGTTCAGATCCTCTGACCAGAACTCAATGTTCTAAAAAGGGCAAAGAAAAGGTGTCAGTGTGATGGAATAGCCAAAATATACCCAACAGGCCCAACTGGCCACCATCTTTGGAGAAACACCGGCGAAAAACCCCAACAGCAGTGGACAAGGGACTCCTAATTTTATAGTTGTATATTTTTGAGTGTAATCTTGGTTGCAGGGGATGTAGGGAGGGGTAAAAGATGGGTTTAATTTGAGGTAAGGTCCGTATTATTTCGGTATGTTTGTACTTGTGTTGTGGTGAATGTTTTGCTTTGATTATAGGCTCTCTACCTGGATTCGTGATTGGAGCTCCATCAGCTCAATAATGAGATCTTTGGAGATAATCCCGCTGAAGTTCTGCTTTCCAAACAGCAAAGAGTCATAAATGTGGCCTTCTTTGCCCGGCGCTGTCAAGATCAGCTGGTTGGTCCTGAAGAAGGGGTCGAAGAAAGTGTCGTGAAACTCTTTCTCCTGCCGGGCGCGGCTCTTCGGGGCAGACCACAACTCCACGGGGTCCGTGGTGAGCTCGATGTCCTTCAGGCCCACAGAGAAGACAGCCGTGACTGCAGCCGACAACAGGAGCACCTTCATTGAAGAAAAAAATGAACTGAAACTCAACATCTCAAAACAATAGTGTGAAGAATTGTAAGCATTTAAAATGATGTATATACGTTTTTGTCTGTACAACAATGGAACAATACTTTTTAAATGTACTCTGATTGGCTTCCCAGTGTCCCGAGACTGATCTGTTTGGTACTGCCACTTGGGGCAACAAAATCTGAAATGTATGAAATTATACCCAAACTAATTAAGAGGCCGCCGCTGACTTGCATGGAACATTTTGTTTGATGATTATATGACTGGCGATTGTTTCCAATTATTGACTTATCATTTAGTTGACTTATCTTTGCAGCTTTTTTGCATTTAGAGTCTTTGAATTGCCTTTCAAGAATGCCAAGAATGAGTTCAACAAAAGTAAAATAGTCTTTAACTTTTAAAGTGAAACAAGATGTCTATTTTAATGTCTGTTATTATGTATTCAACAAGAATTGTGGTGGAACTCACCGTGAGAGGATAAGTAGCCATGAGGGTTCCCCAATATCGAAACTGTAAGCTGAGGAAGGCCTGAGCAACCAGGCTGTTCTTTTCAGCGCAGGTCACCTCTGACGGATCAATGAGCCGCTGATTCACATCATTACTGTTCTGGTCCTTGCCTTTCCCCTTCCTCTTCCCTTTCTCTTCATCCTTTCTTTTCTTGGACCTCACCAGGTAAGCAACGGCGAGGTAGAAAATGAAGGAAAACAACAGGAGACAGAGCAAGAGGATAGCAATCACGAGGAAGCCGTCGGTCCCCAGCAGCCTGAAGGGGCCGGGGGGCAGATTGAGAGGCGGCATCCTGGGGCACGACTCCTGGCAGTCCTGGCAGGAGCAGTCCTGACCCCCGGAGGGCGTGGTCTCGTTACACCGGAGAGCCCGTCCAGCGTAGGGAATCACCCCCGCAGGTAGTCCCTCGGTGACTCCCGGTGGTACCAGCTGGAAGTCGATGTCGAGTGGAGCAAGGCCGTTACTGGAGTCTCCCTGGAAGTCATACCAGCGCTGGGGGGTGCACAGCTTGGCGCCGTAGCGACCACACATGGTGGCGATGGCGAAGCCTCCTGTGGCGGGGATCCTGACACTTTTGCAGGACTCGAAGGAGATGTCTGAGAAGGAGGTGCTGAGGAACGCCTGGTAAGCTACCACCACCTCATTGGTCGTATTCAGTTCGGTGACGTTCATGACCTTTGTGACCTTCACCGTCTGGCTCTGGTTGGGGCTGCAGGTGTTGATGCAGTGCAGGTGGGCGAAGTTCTCAGCGCAGGACGGGCAGCGGACCAGCACCGCCTTGGACAGAGTCAGACTCATCTCCAGGGAGAACAGCTGTTTCTTGGAGCAGCAGGCGAACGTGTTGCCCTCTCCACGGTCCAAGAAGGGACACACCTGCAGCAAGAACAGGGGCTGTTTATAAACTGACAGACCCAAATACTTACTATCAAGACAATACATAAGAATTATTAATTAAGAATTCACAAAAAACACTTAAAACTAGTCTACCATGCTTTATTCCTGTTCTGGGCTCCACTTAAACTCACAGTATGTATTTTTATGCTTTACTGCAAAAATCTGAATTTGGTCGCATCATGATATATAGCGTGGGATAATACATGTAGTTATATTCTACAGTTTAGGATAAAATCATATTTCATCATTCAGGATTTGACTGGAAGCCGAATTATCCACGGAGGTGGCTTCCTCTCATAAAAAAAAAGACTCATTGATGAAAAACGTTCAAAAACAGAGAATAAATCACTTTTATGTAAAAATATCTGACTTGCTCTCCTGCTGCCCGGCTGCCGCTTGGCTAAGGTTATTCCTCTGCTAACTTAAGATACAGATGTCTATGTGACTAAAAGCTGGGGCCTTCATCCAATACAAATATTTAGTTAGAAGAGACCAGGATCTAAAAAAGCTGTTAGTATAAAAAAGGCTTAAAAAAAAGTCAATTTATGTCTACAAAATGACAATGTTGGGGATTGCGCAAATGAGATTTATCACCATTTAAAGCAACTAAATAAGTAGTTTTTCAACATTTCAGATTTTTTACAATTAAAATATGTTAATTGAGAATATTTGAGAATATAAGTGCACAAACAAACAACATATATAACTTTGTTCGAGTTGTTTTTAGACGTTTTAATGCTGAAATGTGACACACTGTCACCATCTACAGACCGCTTTGAGTCTCCTGTAGTGGTCCCCTGTGAGGGCTCGGGCTCGGCTGTAGTCCAGACAGGGGACGGTGGGGGGGAGGAGAGCGCTTCCCACTGAGGGGTTGCGACCACACTCCTCATAGAAGGAGCAGAAGCCCGGCTCGTGTTGGGCCTCCGACAGAACCTGCACGTAAGAAAGAATCGTCACAAATAATCACAGGAGGAGAAACCACATTATGCTGGTAAGTGAAAAAAAGGAAGTAAGAAACAGATAGAGGAAGTTAATAGTTACTCAACCTAAAGACACTGACTTTTCATGTTGTATCACAATTTTGTAGTCTATAATGTACAGCTTTTTTTTTAACCAAATAGACACACTGTAGTCAACATAACTACAATGATAACTACCTGAATAAAGGTTGAGTGCGTCATAACTTTACTGCTGCAGGCTACAGTGTGTCCCGCCCTGTGAGCTATACTTAACACTTGATCGCTAGACAATTCAATTGTAAAACATTCAAATATGTTCAAGTTCAAACATGTTACAGGTAAATCTGTAACAAATTGATATATAATTGTTATATTAAAGAAGGTCTTTAATGATCATCTTTACATTATTGTAAATGTATTTATTAAAAACGACTTACACTGGTAAAATGATGAATTACTTATCCATATGGACCTCTCTCTAAAAGACCTTTCCCATCCAATTTTAAAAACCTTTCTAAAGGTCCGCATTTCAACTTGATCTTTTGCATCTTGACACAACTCGATTTTTAAGAGTCTATATTTGATTACTTAATGTTATATATGTGTTATGCTTCTATTTCAATAGCACTTTCAGGTGTATGGAAGACTTTAAATACCAAAATAAAAACACATCACAATATCTATTGTGTTTATTTTAGTTTAGCATTAGGCTAAATATTGTAAAGACTTACTAGGCCTTTGCTGCCTTAAATAACACGTATCTAACCTTTGCGTTGGGTGCAAAGATTTGACAAACGATTAAACATCAGGTTTTTTTTGTCTTTTATTGTGTTTTACTGTTTACCACATTAATCGCTAGTCATTTTATGATTGCCTGCATCTAGATAATAGTTGAATAAAACACTTCCTTGTGCGTGGTAGTGTTTATATTGGTGTTTAAGTATCTTAATTAGAAGATAAATTACTTGTGTTTCTCAAATGTACAATCCTGGTCACACATATCATATCCTAACCTAAGAGGAGGACGGGTTTTTTTGCATCTTCAGCATAAATTAGCAATGTTGAGAAAAGAGTTGAAATCTCAGATTTAAATTTTGATCAGAGAAGGAACATTGTTTCTCTTTGAATTTAAGCATGAAGTCTAAATGTAAATTTGAAATGTTGAGAATGATGTTGAAATGCCATTTTGAGACTACATTAGAATTGCTAAGAGTAAACAGTGAACATTGGAGAATAAATCAAATGACTAGCCACAGTGGCAAATACTGGACTTTATCCTCCAAATGCTGAAAGCAAACTTCTCCCCTCATTTCCCCCTCCCCCCCTTATGTCTAGCCCTTATACTCGTCCATAGTGGACTTAAATAAGTGTACAGTAAGTACCCATTCCAAAAGAAAGGTTTCCAGACTAACTTACCATGAAGGTCAGAAAAGTGATGAGGGCTGCGACACGGTTCATGATTCCTGAGTTTTCCAGCAGCAGGTAAAGAAGGCTCCTCAGGTACAGAGTGTAAGGGAGTGTTTATTGATCACTGCTGCCCTACCTGAAGATACATTAGACAAAGGACAGAGTGGGAGACAGCTTCTCCTTTAGTCCGTCTGTCCGTCTGACAGGTTGGGGAAGGTGAAACAACATGTACTGAGTCCCCACTCCTGTGATGTCACACCTATCTTATCTGGTGTGATTCCACGGCTGGCCAATCGCAGCTATGGATGATCAAATTCCTCTTCATGATACATAACATGGGTGGGATTTCGATAGGGTTGCTGGGGTGATCCCAATCAGCAAGTAGAAACTACAGGCGAAGAGGAAGAAACAACCACACCCAGTGTAAATAGATCTCCAATCATTTATTTTTACAGCAACTTGTTTTTTGTGTTTCTGTAGAAACATTAGTCGGACTGATGCAGATCAATCTGTTCACTGAACGTGACCTTTAGACCCTCATTCCAGTTGCACTGCTGTCAAATATATGAACTGCAGAGAGAGAGCTTATCTGCCCATTTCCAATAAACACTTCCTTACAACACTTCCTTGTATAAAATGTTTTTAAAAAGAAACTAAATAAGTTTTCAAATCTGAATACAAGGAGGATATTCTTCCAAGCCAAATTCATATTGATATAATTAGAAGACTATTCGGTTCCTGGATCACATCCTCCAATATCAAATCAACTTTATTATCATGTTGTTATCATGCTTCAAGGTCATGCTGAGATAAACAATTCAAATGTTGTGATAAAAGGACAAGAATAAAAAGGGCAGATATGGTGATACGTTCTTTGTTCTCTACAGTGCTGATAAGTCACGGCAACATATGGAACGTTGTAACTTGGCCAGCAAACCAAAAATCTAAATGTCTTTAATTCGGATATGTTGTACACATTTTGTGTTTTTTTTTCACTATCTGTGTTGAAATCTGTATTTTTGTTACACAATTCTGTTTTTGTAATGTTATTTTTAATTGTATCATCCTTGTGTGAATATGTACTGTCCTGATTTTCATTCTCACTCTGTTGCTGCTTTAAACTCCTGGATTTCCCCTCTACCTATGTCTATATACTGATATCCTACTTAGCAATAAACCAGGTTAGGATTCTGATTAACAAACATTACAAGCAATTTATTCTTTTTAACAGTACCTGTGCAGCGCTGTTTTATTGTTTATTTATGTTTTAATGACTTTATTCCCACTACTTTATCGTCTTTATATGCCCTTCAGAGGAAGACACTGTACTGGCATCCATTATTTAGGAGGGCCAAGCTCAACATGAGCATGCACGGGACTTTCATTCATTAAGTGTTTCTGCAAAAATTCAACACAAGTCTGCATTTTTGGAAGAAACTACTCCTGGGAAATTCCCCAAATCCATAAACGGGAAGCTACATTTGAATTTGTCCTGCAATACTTTGGGCTTCGCTGTAACAGCTTGACTTTAAAAATATGTGTGTTTTTTAATGTTATTTATTCCCTGTGAATTTGAATCCACACAGCCTCTTTTGCCAAACGCCACATAAAATCATAAATAATAGCACGATAAATACAGTGTGTATTTACAAGTAGATTTGCTGTATTTGTTTTGTAGTTGTATACAATTTGAACTATGATTTAAATGTACTAATAACATTTCATAAATAATTAATATATAGATTTATACAAATATATTCAAACGTGTGTTTGACACTTGTTCCTTAAATAATTATAAATAAAAACACTTATTTATATACAAAGCTCCTGACAAGTAAACTGGCATATTAGATTGAAAGGTCTGACATATATTTACACAATCATGCAGGCGTGTATAATTATTCAAATGTATTATTTAAAATATAATAATAATAATACATTACATTTATAAAGCGCTTTTCCTGGTGCTCAAAGCGCTTACAAGCAAGTAAAACAAAAATAACAACAAAAGTAGAAAGTGCCAAACTAGGTGGAATAAGGGCAAGGGGTTAGTTGATTAGGAGTTGAAGGCAAGAGTGAAAAGATGAGTTTTGAGGGATTGTTTGAATGATGTGAGAGTGTTGACGGATCTGAAGTGGTTGATATATAAGGAATAACTGATGACATTGATGTGTTTTTGGGTTCAGGTTTAAAGGCCTCAGTTTCACAATCAATATACCATCTATCATCCAAGGTACGGAATCTTTCAAAAGTACTTATCTATCCAGTTTTTAGACCTTGCAGATCTCTCGTCCAGATAACACACACTTTCCCCTCTTTATGATCCAGTTATCGATCAACATTCATGCAGCTGTCACTCCTGCAGGACGCTCAGGACTTTATGGACTCAGATACAGGTGAAGGCTAGTTTAATCCAAAGGCCTTGACCATCATCCTTTATATCTATGGATAGACTTGAGATTATTTATTGATAGATTGCATATATGTGTACATCCGTATTTCTTTATTGATAGACTGTACGTTCACTCATGGGTCCGGCTTGATATTCTTCCTCTTTTCATCTTGGTTTAGTTCTGAAGTCTTACCTATTTTCTTCTGTTTCTTTTTCATATCTGTTGTTGCCATGAAACCTGAATGTCCTTCTCGGGATTGATTAAGGTTTATATTTTCTTATCTCATTGTATAAAACCTTTGCGTGAGGCAGATTAACACACTGCACAGCAGGCAACCCAGAGATGATCTTTCGTACTATGTTACAGTGAGATCCCTGAAGGCTCTATGCTTTAAATGTTCAAATAACTGATAAATATATTTTCAATTTGGAGGGATGTTTACTTATTACGCTTTGTATTTTAACCTATTTGTAACCATGCACTCATACTTTTTATTTTAAATGTATTGACTTGATTTATAACATTTATTGTGTTGTCATTTTAAGTCTTTTAGGTATTTCTTTTTTAAAGGATAAAGTTGTAGATAGGAGAGCCCTTAAGTAAAAATAAAACATTCTCCTTATTGTAACGGGAGACATATCAGCTTATTTTATACAACTCAGTGTTATATGTTTTGCACGTTTTCATGAGAATTTTCCATAAGCTATTTGATGTAATGTTTAATAGACTAATTTCCCATCCCTCACTTAACCCTTTCTCTTTTTGCATAGATGTTTGGGCACTTGTTCAACCAAAACCCCAAAGACTGTAATGACATAACCCGGTCGTCTGGCAGATGCACTCTGACACTGTTTGGATATTATGCAACCAGCTGTTACGGTCCGCCTCCATTAACACACACCCTGTTTACAACCAGGCTTTCTCTGCATGCCGTGTGTTTGGGTTTCATCTTGGCAGACTGAGGAGTTTCTCCATGAAACTTCAATACTGCTGTCATGGCCTTGAACGATACTGAGATCTGAACCAGTAGCGAGCTAAAATGCCTTTAAATACATGAATATTTTAACTTACACACTCTGCTAGGATTGATAAAGTTAGACCTTTAAACTTTGAAAAAAGCAATACACAGAGCCGTATGGAAAACTTTAGCTTGAGGGAAAATTGAGACCTGTAATCCTAACACATTCTGTATCATATATTCTATATACTAAAGATATTATTGTTGTTACTGTTAATGTCTCTAAATGTACTGTTTGTTTATTTTAATTTGATCATATTTTTTATTATTTGCAACAATTTCCCAAGCTAAGATCAATGAAATGTATCTACTCTAGTCGGTAGTGGACATTAACTAGGTATATTTAGTCAAATACTGTACTGAAGTACATATTTTAGGTACTTTCATAAATTTTTTATTTCACGTTACTGGTTATTTATATTCCACCATCTGAGGAGCAACTATTGAACTTTTTACTCAGTATGTGAATTTGATGTATTAAATTAATTTGTAGATCCAGATTCAGAATAATACAACATAATATATGTAAATATACAATTATATTCACCGTTTTCTTGTTTTTTTCCTTATGTATCTTGTTTTATCTTTCTCACCCCTGGCAAGTGTACATGTACAAACCAATACATTTTGAAAGACACAACAGGAGAATAGGGTAAAAATATTTATTAAACAGATATCACCATGAAACTGAAAGATCTTTCTGAAATGTTTAACTATGCAAATGATGTATTAAGTGAGCTAACTTTAGGTGAACAGTGGAGAAATCTCAAGAAGAAATTAAGACAAAGTCAATAAACAGATAAATGTGTATTTTTGGATGAGTTTTTTCACTAGCATGAAAGAAGTCATGTTATGGAAGAAAAATAGCTCAAAGTCTCAAAAATGCCCAGGGCATGAAAAACAATGACTTTGCCTAAATGTATCTCTTTATCATTATACGCTGCAGCTGTGCTGAAAAGCAAAGATTCCTACCCCTAACTGTGATTCAGGCCATTCATCATTAAATCAATATTCTAATCCAGGTATCCAGCTGACAGCTGTGAACACCAACTGAACCAAGAGTGTGAGACACCCCCACCTATAAATGACCATCATGTAGATAAAATGTGTCTTGATGGAGTCACTTATGCTGCTTTGAAAAACATTGAAAAATCTAAATTCTTAGGGATACATGAATTTATTTCAGAAAAGCCGACATTTTCAGGACGAAAAAACTCTATCTATCCAAATGAAAAATACAATTATGTGGGAAATAAAAGTAAAACACATGGCTCATTCAGAGTTATGACAGTTTAGTACTAAAGACATAACCCAAAAAAAAAAAAAAGGTACAAAAAAAAGGTAAAGAATTAAAACAAAAAAACAGACGCTGTAGCGGCCGCTAAATTCATGCAACTGTCACCTGTTCAACCAGTAACCCCACACTACCTGAACTTTAAAATACAGCGAGTATGAAAAAGGATTTTAAGCATATTATTCAAAATCTGCGTTGCTTGTTGGGTCCATAGTCTCCAGGGCCGACGGGACCCCTGGGGAAGCCTCCCTGGCCCGGCCCGGCCATGTTGTTTCCTTGCCCTGGCATCATTGGAGCATTATCAGCAGGAGCACCTGCAGGACCAGCATTGGCACCCAGCGAGTTTCTGTTCATCCCGTGACCGCCCATGTGCATCCTGATTTCTTGCTCCCTGTTTTCAGGGAAGTTGCCTCTGAAGCCGCCCTCCTGCTGCCTCTTCAGCATCTCCTCACTGCGCATCCTCATCTCCTCCTCTCTCCTCCGGTGTTCCTCCTCCTGCCGGATCTCAGACTGTTTCCTCTTCAGCACCTCCTGATTGTGGAGCTCCTCCATCCTCCGCAGCTCCTCCTGACGCCTCAGCAGGTCCTGCCTCATCAACATCACCTGGTGCTCATGTCTGGCCGCGTCCATCTCGACCTCCAGCTTCTCCTGAGCCTCCTTCATGTTGCGGTCCACCATCTCGTACTGCTGCTTCTCCATCTCCATCAGGGCCTTCCAGCGCATGGCATACTCAAACTCGAAGGAGCCCGGCTGTGCAAATCTTGGTGGCTGCTCACGCTCTTTGTGATACTGCTGGTTTTTGTTAATGATTTTTTCTGACAGTCCTTCCTCTTCATCCAGCTGATCCATGGGTTCCACTGTAATGGGTCGAGGAAAGGCTGTGAGAAGATAGGCACCATCACTGCACTTATCCAAAGCCTTTCTTGCAGCTGGCTTTGAGGTGAACTCCACTATTCCCTTCCCTGTGGGCCTCCCACGATCATCCACTATGACTACAGCTCTCTCTATCTGCCCAAAGCCAGCAAAGGCCTCTTCCAGCAGCTCGTTGGACACAAAATCTGGAAGATTTTTCACAGTTAAGGCTGCACCGTGTGTGGCAAATCTCACCCTGACAGGCCTGCCTTTGAACGGGGTATCATCCAGCTCTGCTCTGGCTATCTCTGCTATGATCCTGGTCTCCAGCCGGATGAAGCCGAAGCCTCTCTCCTTGTTGATAAAGATTTCATTGGCCCTGCCGTACTTGGCGAATAGCTTCTCCAGCTCCTCTTCAGATGTCCCGGTGGGCAGGTTTCCTACGAACAGCCTGCTCCGCTGGGTGAAGGTTTTCTCCCCGGGTTTCCTGAAGTTCTGCAGGTCCAGGGTTAAGGCCTCGTTGCTAGAATCCTCGGGCTGCTGGCCGTTGGTGTTCTTCTGCTCCACCGGGCGGTTAGACCCGTGGTTGTGCTGGGGGGTGCCTCTGTTTCCTTGCATTTTCTCTATTAAAGAATTAAAACCCGAGTCGACGAATCGCTCGTCAAAAAACACGCAAACTCTTAAAGCAGAGTGGCGCACAAAGAGCTGTGAAAAAATGGCGAGGAGACGGCTGCTTTTGTGAGCTCAACACAGCGCGACCCTTGTTTTTAAATGTGTGACGTATATTGGGTGCGACGTTGTAAAAAAAACTAAATGTACTACTCTCTATCTTTATAAAATGCCCCCTTATGAAATAGTATGCTGATTATATGTTAGACTGCTTCTTAAACTTGATGCAGTTCATTTATGCTCAAGTTAACGTTCCGTTACTTTAGTTTTCTATGTTTGTAGACTTGTTATCACACATCCCATGTTTTCTCGCGAGACTTTGCGGTCATCTTGAAAAAGAGCAATGTTGAGCGGGTGATTTCGCGGGAATTGTTTCCTTTGCTCGGGATGAAATGACTGATATCTGACTACATAACATACAACCTGATTCAACACGGATACCACCCGTGCACGGTATTCACGAAGTTTGGATGCAACACAGCAGACAGTATTCTACTAACCTCTCCTTCGCCTCTGCTTCAGAACAGTCATGTTTTCCGACCTGAGCGCCCAAAAGGACGGCTCCTCTCTGCTCTGCCGGCCCTCCGAGGACCAGGGCCCGGTGTTTGACAGGATGTCTCTGGCCTACAGTCCATGCTCCGAGCGATACACGGTCGGGGAGAGGAGCTTCAGTCGCCAGTATGCTCATATCTACGCAGCACGACTCATGCAGATGAGACCCTTGTTGTCAGAGAGAGCCAAGCAGAAGTGGGGTGAGCTTGGCACATATTTGAACTACATTTTGGACTCAAGCATCTGAATTAATTTTTCTTATCTATGTGTGTCTTTTTGTTGCTGCCAGGATCAGATGTGCTTATTAGGAAACTGTGTGATCTTCAGACAGGGGAGCAGTGTTGCATTGTGGGGACTTTGTTCAAGCGTATGGATTTGCAGCCATCCATTCTGAAAGAGATCAGTGAGGAGGTCAGCAGTCAAGGAACATTCACCAGCTTGACCCCCTAAATCCCTGACAAAATGAACGAATGTTCTGGCAGGTGTCATGTATCATTGTTTTCCTCTTCCCTTCAGCACAACCTGTTGCCTCAGCCTGCAAGAGTCAAATTCATCAGTGAGACGGATGAGCTGATTCTGGAGGATGAGCTACAGAGGATCAAACTGGAGGGCAACATTTACAGAGAAAAGTGGGTCACAGGTAAGAGGAAAATAGGATCTATGTGTCCACAGTCCACACTCATACAGATCTGTGTCACATGAAAGCTAAAGAAATTGGATTCGGGACGCAGTTGCTTGTAATGAATTTAGAATATAGGATTACAGGGTTTCATCGCTCAGCTGTGTACAGCTGTCCTCTATGTAATGGCTTCTCTTCTGTTTCTCTTACAGGTAGTGTTATTGCAATATATGGAGCCGAAAATAATGATGGGAAGTTCACTGTTGAGGACTTTTGCATGGCTGATTTTCCTCCACAATCACCAAGACCTACACTGAGCTCCGACAGGTAAACACACAAATGCATATACACACCATAAATCCCTGCCTTTAGTGATAATACGTTCTAATGCAGCTTCTGTCCTCATCCAGGTTTGTGCTCCTGGTCTCAGGACTCGGGCTCGGCAGTACTCACGCTGACAGCATGCTGGGGCTGCAGCTGCTGGTTGACATGGTAACTGGTCAGCTGGGTGACCAGGGGGAGCAGAGCGGTGCAGCGACAATTTCCAGAGTATTACTGGTTGGAAACCTGCTGAGCCAAAACACCCAGGATGCAGACGCGGCGACCAAGGTAACTGTTTGACACACAATTATTCTCAAAAATATGTTTAATTAGTTTTAAAGAAGCAAACATGAACTGGCTCTCATAATTAACATTTAAAAACATGTTTAATCCTCTGTGTGTTAAGCCTAAATACCTCACTAAGAAGACTCAGGCTGGCAGCGTGGAGGCCATTCGTCTGCTGGATGAGATGCTGCTTCAGCTGGTGGTGAGTCTATCCCCCCCTCTACAGTAGCTTGTTACATGTTATGGAGTAATGTAATTAGATAACAAGTTAAGTTCCTATCTGTTACAGTTACTTATTGAATCTCTTAAAAGGGTTTTCATCTGAAAAAAGTGATGATATAACTATGTTGTCACTGCCTCCTGCTGTTATAGGCCTCAGTTCCAGTGGATGTCATGCCGGGCCAGTACGACCCCACCAACTTCACCCTCCCTCAGCAGGCCCTCCACCGCTGTATGTTCCCCCTGTCCTCAGTGTACCCCACACTGCAGCTGGTCACCAATCCACACCAATCTCACATTGATGGAGTTAGGTGAGCAATACCATACAGTACGTACGTACGTACGTACGTACGTACGTACGTACGTACGTACGTACATACATACATTCCTAAATCAACACATTTCTTTAACTATTAAAAACACACATGAACCACTCTTAAAATCGACATAAATAAAGTCCACTGTTCAGCACTTATTATAAAAGAATATAGTCACGAGCAGAGGACAGGATTGTAATGGAAACCTCTGGAGCAAGGAGTAGAACAAAATGAGAACACAGGAGAGCTGGAACTGGATGGCAAACACTCAAGATACATTTGAAGTTACGTCCGGAGAATTTGCTGCATCCACAAAGTGACACAGCTCGTGGCCAACCAATTCTTAAGATCTCCCCCCCCCCAGTTCCATATATTTAGCTAGTTATAAGAGAATAATCAACATTCTGCACGACAAGACACAACAAACAAATCACTATTACACCTCTATCAGCTGACGCCAACAGGCAGGAATAAGGAGACAAAACACAGAGAGTGCATCAACCCTGTGCTCGGCAAGGGGTGTAGAACATTATAACATTAACATTATTTGTGTTTCCTCCAAGGTTCCTGGGCACATCCGGCCAGAATGTCTGTGACATTCAGAGATACAGCAGCATGGACGATCACCTGGAAATACTGGAGGACACGCTGCGACTCAGACACCTGGCGCCAACAGCACCCGATACTCTGGGTTAGTCACACAAGTTGATGCAAAACCAACGCAAACCTTCTGGGTTATACCTGTTGGCAGTACTCACAATGTCTTCTGTACATTTTCTTCCAGGTTGTTACCCATTTTACCAAAAAGACCCTTTCATCTTGGAAGAGTGCCCCCATGTTTACTTCAGTGGCATGGCCCCAACCTTGCAGTCTAAGCTCGTTAAAGGTGAGCTATCACATTATGGTCTGTCCTTAGACTCTGTCCTGGCTCATTAAAATATTGACATTATTTTGGCTATATTGTGCACATGAACTGTCTCATGTGCCAATACATGTTTTCTTCTTCTCTTCTTGCCAGGTCCTGATGGCCAAGAATGCCTTCTGGTTACTATTCCAGAATTCAACAGCACCCAAACAGCATGCCTGGTGAATTTACGTACTCTGACATGTGAGCCAATCAGCTTCTCTGCCTTCTCCGCGGACGAGGATGAGGACAGTGAGATGAACGTCAGCCACTGAGTGTCCATAATACCCATATACAGATCAACACTTCTAGGACGCTATTGATGAACACTCAAACAAAATTCTTATGACCACAGCGGAGTTACAGCAACATTGAGACGTGAACTACGGTCCTTGCTACACTGATGCTGTCCAGTGTCATAATGGCCAACAAATTGCTGTTAAAGTTACTGTTGTCAAGCTGTGTTATTTTTCCAGAAGGGATAAGGGCCCGGCCACATCTTAAATAATGACTTTGAGTACATTTAAAGTCACAACTCGGAACACTTTTTCTCAATTGGCCATAATACTCGTTTGTAGTTTTAAAATAAAGATATAAAAGCACTGATATCCCAGAATGCTACACTCAAATACGTGTTTACAAATGCGCAAAAAAAGACAGAATAGGCATTGCGTATTACAGTAACAAACCTTTATTTGAAAAATAACTACTTTATTGCTGCGTCTGAGCCAACATGACAAAAGACCCTTTCCCTCCTCTGAATCGCTGTAAGCTCTTTGAACCCTTTTGTGACTGTTCATACTGTAAAAATATGTGTAAATAACTCTGAAGTAAAAAAAACAAGACTTTTTTTTAATGTGCATCTACAATAAACATCTTTTCATGAAGCAAAAAGACTGAGTAACAAGTTAGAACAATGCAGTGTGAACTGAAAATGAAAATGCTATAACAATATCTGTGAAGAGGCGTTCTGTTATAGATACACTATCTTTATACAATTACTAGTTAATATTCTGTGCCTTCCCATTGCTTGTCTGTCACAAAGACAGGATTCCTCATTGATTCCTTATCATCCTGCTCAAAGTACAACATGGCAATTAGAACTACTTGAAGGAGAGGAAAGATGCATATTTACTGAAGTGTGTGTGTAATATTAATATTAATAGTCATCGATCTTGTATTCATAGTTATAGTCCAGGATGGAGTCTGTGAATCCGCCAAGCGTGGAGGACTGTCCCTCCCCTACGGTCCAGGAGTCGTACCAGAAAGTGGTTGTCTCTGGCGTTGTGGGAATTGTGGTTGTTGTCGGGGGTAACGTCGTCATTGGTCTTAACTTCAGTAATCTCTGTTGACGAAGGCGACGGATGCGAGCTATCTTGAGCCTCCTCTGCCGCTCGGCGATGACTCCCGAGTTCGCTGTAACCCCATTGTTGCCGTTTACAAAACGTCTGTTGCCACTCCCAACTGCCGGTGACTGCACTTTGTTGTTGCCATAGCTGAGTCGAATGGGCTTGTTGCCATTGAGGGCCATGATCTGCAGAGAAATAAGAAATACACTTTCTTAATAAGGATTTTAGGTAGAGATGTACTGGTTTTAGACACAGCAGCAGAGATGGTAAAGTCACAGCCCCACGCAAGCAAACATGTCATTGGTGTGGAAGTTGTTTAGTTTGAGTCACATAAAGCTACACATTTGTGACCCATGCAAGTACAAAATAAGCTTTGGACTAACAGTCTTGAAAACATTTAAAACGACTTTGAGATTGGCTTTAGTGAGAGTGAGACACTAACTTGATGCTTTAAGATAATGTAAGCATTTTTTTGGGTCATTTTTGTATTAGAGACGGGAATAAAGTATTCAATTCAAATCATTTCACATTATACAGCGCCTGGGGAGAAGTGTGGGGGTCAGGTGCCTTGCTCAAAGGCAGCTCGGCAACACCTAGGAGGTGAACTGGCACCTCCCAAAGTACCAGTCAACACTCCAAGCCAAGTCCTTACAGACTGAGCTACTGCAGTCTGATGAACATACCATTGAATTTCAGTTTTCCTTGATAGTAAGTTTCAAAAATGTTTGTTTATGCTGTGAATTATGGTTCTTAAAAGTAAAAACAATGCACGTGACTTGTATGACGGTAGTGCCTTACCTGTTTGATGCGGTCCCAGTTGGACTTGGCCAGGTTGAAGCTGCAGGCGGTTGCCCCTGACTGATACCCCACCACACAGAGATTAGTCACAGGGGAGTATCCCTCAGCTCGAGCCGTCACGTGGTACTCCCCCGGGTTGAGCAGCCGCCAGTAATCCCCTGTTTGGGCTACAATAACAAAGAGAGCCATTTTGTTTAAAGAACCTCAGTTAAAACGTATGCAGAGAGATGCAAGAAGAGGAAGTCTTTCAGGATACCTGTCGTGACATCATGGTTTACTCCCTCTACAGACACAGTGGCGTTCGAAATGGGGTTCCCCTGCTGATCCTTCACAATGCCTCGGATACCACGGTGCACCTAGATTGAGAGGGGGAGTATTTTAAAGGGGATGAGACCACTACTTCTGATGTTGCCATGATTGAATATTTTCTAAATACCCGTTTGTTTTTTGTCATTATATATTTTATTTTACAAGAGTGTACAATAATCAACAATCACCAATGGGTCAATATACAAACATTACACTGAGAGATGTAATGCAAATATAAAGTTGATCTGTCAAGGAAACCATACACCTTTTAGTTGAGGACAATCTTAATTCAGGAAGTCAGTACGATGGTGTGAGAGTGTGGGACTGACCTGCTCCATGAAGATGAGCATTGCTTCTCTGTTCTTCTCCCACTCATACACCAACTCATTCTGATGAGGGAACTTATCACATCCCAGGAATATAGAAAGCTCAAAGCAATTGGTGTGCAGGTAGCTGAAATCATTCATACCTAGAGAGGTGAAAACACACACACCAACTGAAAACCAGATCCTGCACAGCACATGTTGTCCAGCAGGGTGTGTTAAAAATGCATGGAGATAGCTAAAACACTTGCAAAAAACATTGGATAAACCTACTGACCTCTTACATTTACTTAGTAGGAAACTTAAGTAGAGTATTCCAAAATTGTACTAAACTTAATTTGCTGCTACTTACATTTCTACTTCACTGCAAATCAGAGGCAAATATTGTACTTATTACTCCAACACATTTTATGAGTTACTTTTAAGAAGCAGATTCACATTAAAAATACAAAATATAATCAACATAATTTATCAGGTATACTGTAGGTCAGATAATCCCAAGCTAAATTCTAAAAGATGAGCTCCCTCTTTACCAACTTGGAAAAATAAAGTAATGCATACATATAGTGCAATAGTTATGATCCAATAATATAATGTGTATTATTCTGAAATGGGCCATTGGGCAGAATTAGTACTTTCCATATTTTGAATACAGGACTTTAAATTGATTTGTCTACACTGTCATTGCTACTTTAACTTTGGCAAAACAAATCTGAGTATTTCCTCCTCTACTGCTGGCATTTACTTACTTCCTTTGATTGGCTTCCATTTGGCCCGGTTGACGATGCCGTGCGTCCCCGCGGCGTTGTCTCCGTGGCAGGAGCCCTGGTAGTTGTGCGTCATGGTCAGGTGAGTGGAGGCGTAGGACACAGCCAGCCACCTGAAGAGGGACTCGTCTGGGATCATCCGAGGCTCATCTTCAGGCTCCCCGTACTGGTTACCGGCACCTCTTCCACGATCATCCTCTTCCTCCTCTCTTCTCTCATAACCTTGGTTTTGTTCGTAACCTTGGTTTTGTTCGTAACCTTGGTTTTGGTCGTAACCTTGGTTTTGGTCGTAACCTTGGTTTCGGTCGTAACCTTGGTTTTGGTCGTAGCCATGTTCGTATCCTTGGTTTCGGTCGTATCCACGGTCATATCCACGGTCATATGCACGGTCGTATCCACGGTCGTATCCCTGGTTGTGTTCATACCCACGGTCATATCCTTGGTTTTGATCGTAGCCATGTTCGTAACCTTGGTTGTGGTCGTATCCCCTCTCCTCCTCTTCTGGCTCTGAATGTCCTCTTGATCCCCTGTCTTCCTCCGGCTCTGTGTGGTAGCCCCTTCCCCACTCTGTCCCATCAAAACCTTCCTCTTCATACCTGTAAGAAATTACTCTAGTTGAACTATTTAACTTTATGGTGAATGTGAGATGTTCATGAAGAGTTATATGCAGGAGATAGCATGACAAATAAAGAGTTTAGGACATAAATGTGTGCAAAGAAGGAAAGAAAACGTCAGAAGGCATTGGTTAAGGGTGAGGAAAAGTCATACTGTCTCTTCTTGCGGCTGTGGGGTTTCTGGCTCTCTGCAGGCTTGTTGAGACGTAAGCTGTCATAAGGGTAGGCTACAATTGACTCCCCACCCTGGAAGTTTGCACCTAACACAAATGGATAGCTATTCATCCAGGAGATTACCGCTTTGGTTTCCACAGCAAACTGGAATAAAGACAAGAAGACCGATGTAAGCAGAGTAGACACTATGTTTAGCTTAAAGAGTAAACCTCAACCACCTTTTTAAAAATACGAGTATATTTTACATCCACTGGCAATTAAAAAAATATGAGGAGAGGTTACAAGAAGTGCATTTGGTGGTGATAAAACAACAACCCTAAACTGGAGGTCTTTTGTCCTCAGATTTTATAATAAGCTGGTTGTAACTAAGACACAAACATGATCCCATACCGAGCTGTTGGTCTCGTAGTTGTCGGGTATGGGCACGTGGTGATTGGGAGTGAGTTTTGGCACAAGTCCCTTATCATCAGCATCCCACAGGATACTATTAAGTTCGGGGAAGTTCTGGAAGATGTCAAAGCCGTCATCAGTGAAATGTCCCGTGGTCCATCCACTCAGCTCTGATCCCTGCAGAGGAGAAACAGGCCACATGAAACCAAGTCACCCAAGACCACGAACATGACTCTCTGGCATTTCCTGTTTGTGCCTCTCTTTTGTTTGCCAGAAAAGTAAAAACACATGATGTTAAACAATGATAACCACTGACCGCTTCAAAAGCTTCCATGTGTCCGTCGGGGTTGAGCGAGGGCACCAGGTGGATGCGTATTCCCTCCACCAGACGCTGCACTCTGGGGTTTCTGTCTTTGTACTCTTTGCACAGGTACTGCATGAGGAGCAGCAGCATCTCCCGGCCCACTGCCTCGTTTCCGTGAAGACCGGCCGTGAAGCGCAGCTCTGGCTCACCTGTGGAGACAATGGGAGAAGACTGTAGTTGTTGGTTCCTTAAACCGTAATCTGCTGACTTCCACCTGGTGTTTATCTGGATTTATAGGAATCATTGGTGGTGCCATTGAGCCCCAGTTGTTCAACCAAACAGCATTTAACATCATCATAGGGATGCAGAATATGGATTTTATCCGGCCAGTGCCAACAACTGATTGTTACTTGCTTATGTGGCCGATACCAGTAGATACCCAAACATTTCCAGTTATTTAAAAAGAAGTTCAAGACCTGTAGTTTATGATCATCAGAAGGTAGAAGGGCAAGGGCTGTAGATTTAGATTAGAACGACAATTTCTTATTCCATAGTTTGACCTAACCAAATCTAATTTAGGGTTTGTCATCATATGTATTAAAACTACAAACACATAATACAAAAAAGTAATTTTTTAAAACATAAAAAAAAAAAGATTGCAATCATGGTTACTTTGTCTGAACATTTGAGAAACGTCAACACGTGCGACCACATGTTTGGCTCTCTGTCTCTATCTACAGTCAGTGTCTGCACTTATTAATAGGCTGTTTGCAAACCAACTCTATAGACACAAGCTGGTTAAGTGAATAAAAGCTATTTGGCCTTAGAAAATCAGCTGATCTTTTATCTGATATTATACAGTATATCTTGCATCCCTAGTCATATGAACACATGCCCACCTATTTCGTGCTCTGTGGGGTTGCTGGAGATGATGATGGCCATGATATCGAGTCCCTTGGAGCTGCGGCCCAGGCTGTAGACGCTGGTGATGTTGGGACACTCTGAATTCACCGACTTCATGACCTGACCACATGAGACGATGGTAACAGTCAGTGTGCAAAGTATTGTACATTATTTACACGTAAAAATCCTCCTAAAAATCAACAAAGTACTCATGACGGTTGGGAAAAGTGTGGGCGCTGTTCATGATAAGCATTGCCTTGGAAAGGTCATGTTGCCCTCTGGCAGCTGTAATAACAAGCAGAGAAGGAATGAGCACACTGCGGGGTTAGGGTGAGGGTTTATTATCAGTTCATATTAAAGTGGATTAAAACAGTTTAAATGTTCAGGGAAATTATTTAGTTTTTCGTCTTTGGGGAAATAACTGAGGTATTTCCTGTTGAGTTCAATGAGCCAGCAGATGTGCAGGGGGCCGTGTGGAGGATACTCACTTCAACCATCTCTGAGTAGCTGTGATGTCTGAACTGTAGGTAATCCACTGGAGTCACTTCATTCTGCCTGTACTGAACATCCACTGGATCTGTGGAACAAGACAAAAATAAAATGCATCCTTAATGTTGTGAGTTATAGTGTGCGTGCATTAATAAGTGTGTCAAAGGATCACTTCATCCAGAAAAGGTCAATTTGTGTATCAATTACTCACCCTTTGTTACATTAAATATGTGAAGAAAACTTAGTTTTTCTCACATCGCTCCTAGTTAAATGAACAATCGGAAAACTCTAGATGAATTTAATTGCATAGAGGCCGCAAACATTTATGGAAACATCAATTCACAAACTCTCACACAACTTCTGTAACATAACCCAAGTCTCATTTAATCAGCTGTAGGCTCTTGCCTATTTGCATAAAACCTTCCTATTTAAACAAGTTTGGACTCATCCACACTTGTTTGGATACTTTTTATGCAGATGTGTTTTTATAGAATAGAAACGTTATAGTGAAAATGCATGTGTTTGTGAAGAAGTGAATATACGACTGGTTAAATGAGACTTGGATTATGCTGCACGAGTTGTATGAGAGTTTGTGAAAGGATAAAATGTTAATGTCTTCAAATGCTGCCCTCATTTACTTTAATTCACCAAAACGTTGTACTGTGTTTGATTCTTCATTCACCGTTTGGGTATGTATGAAACAACGTCTTGAATAATTATCGGTAACACAGGGTGAGAATGTGCTCCTATGTATATATACTGATTTACAATTTGCTTGTGAAGATTGTTTTTAAAGTGTTGGAGGCTCACCGGGCCGTGGGCAGCCGAGGACCTCCAGCCTCATGCAGAGGGAGCCGTTCCAGCTCTGAGGGATGATTCTGATGTAGCGAGCCAGCACAGGCTCTGCCAGCTGATTCATCACCGGAGTGTCTTTATCACTGTTTCCAAAAAACAACTTGGGGAGAGGGAGAAAGGTGAGTCAGGAAAAGAGAAGGCAAATCATACATAATGCCAAAAGGAGGGGCCATATAGTACATTAAGGTGAACTAACCCAGTCAGTGTACCCATCATGGATGGTGGTCCACTCTCTGCTGTCATTGCTGAAAGCCAGGAAGTAGGACAACACGTAGTCACTCCTGGAATGAGGCAATGTGTTAGCAACATGTTCAATTCAGAAATAGAAAATACCTAGTCTGTGTGTTATTGTCTTACGCGTTCATAGAGTCTCGTCCTTGGGTTATGACTCCCGTGAACTCCGTCTCTCTGCGAGCATCAATCTCAAACCAGTGGATCTTATCCTCCTGGTTTGCACACCACGCTCCTCCTCTCATGTCGTCTTCATCATCTGAGCCCTGGGAACCACAGAGACCACAACACGTGCTGCAGGGTGCTTTGACTTGGTCACATTTGGAGCCCAAATATTAACTTATCGCGCACTGACATGCAATTATATTTAATTCATACCTCACAGATGCACTGATGACTAAAAAAACTGCAATAATTCATCAGCTGATCCAATAATTTAGCTGCTAAAAAGATTATTTAGACTATAGATTATGGCCATATTCACTCATAGCAGATAATGGATGTAACAGACTCAGCCGTAATTTATATTTTCCGACATGGTTCCTCTGGTAGCTGGTGTTTATATTAAAGCTTGGCAGTATGTAAGTGATAGCTGCCTGAAAGCGTTCACACCACAGCAGCCCCCTCTGATGGTTTACCTGCATGTTGAGTCGCGCCCTCTGAGGTGCAAAGATATACTGAGACATGGAGGAGGCTGTGAGCTGGTCCGACTCGACCCTGTGGGACTCCATCCCCAGGGGAGGGCACTCTGCCAATACAATGTTTAATGATATGTTAATGTTATCTGCAGAAGCTTAAGCAATGCCTTCCAGATCTGAACAAACGTACTCTTTGGCTCTTTGAAGACGCGGGGTCTGTTCCTGGCTCGCTCCTCGGCCTCCTTCAGTTTCTCCGCTCTCTCTGGCAGAAATCAGAAAAAAAAAGGTCTTATTGCAAATCAAATTGTCTTGGCTGAATATGTTCTCTCTCTCTTCCCAGAAATGATCTAGGAACTCATGTGAATTCTTTTCAAATGGAAATGCCAAAAAAAAGTGTAGTAAAAAAAAAACAGATGTTATGATCTCTCTTCCAAGTGCTGATCAAACTCAGAACATCCTGACCCTACTAAAGAGAAACACTGCTGAATCCCATCCATCATTATCTTAAGTCAGATTTTTACACACTGAACTGACATAATATTATAACATAATATATGACATAATACCAGTTTATTGCTGGTAGTATGGCAGCCAGAAGTCTTACTGACAGCTGTACGTTAACTCACCTACCATGCACACACAAGTGGACAAACCCATTCACACACTGATGTGTATAGATGCAGGAACACATCTGCTTTTGAGCCTCTTTGTTACAGATCATTGTTTCAAGCCCCAAAAACGTCTGATCTTTTTCAAGCCAAAATGCTTTTCACCTTAAACCCAGATAGCAGTGAACCATCCACACAGGAAGTGACCTATTGACACCGGTCTTGGTGGAGTTATATATCCTCGTCTCCAGACTCTCCTTAACCACCAGCTAATCCCGCTACACACAGCAGACACGTGGCGAAAAAAGAGCTGATACTTTAAGTCTCTACATTGCGACATTGTCTGCCTGCTAATTCTCCCTTGTTGCCTTTTTCTTTATCACTCACACTAATCTACTGCATTCAGACCACAGTCAGTTGACCTCCCCTCTCACTCCCTTGGCTTCAGTGCATCTCAAGAGCTTTCTGAAATAACATTGAATAATCTCCATTTTGTTATGGAAGGGTTGAACTTTTGTTCACAAGTTAAAGCAAGTACCAAAGGCTTGCTGACATTAACATGGTAGAAAGTCACATCTGCTGTTTTCTTAAAACAGACATTTGATATAAATGAGGCAACACCTTCTGTTATCTGTTAGTACTTTTGCACTGAGGTCACAGGCCATGTTCTTTGATTTGGCAACTCCAATATCTGTGTCTTCGGACAAGATTGTACAAAATGTGTTATCTAAAAGAGAGTAGTATCTTACCTTTCTCTTCCCTTGCTCTTTCTTTTGCCGCTCTTTCTTTCTCCTTCTCCATCCATTTGTCATCAGTCTCTGCTCCTTTCCTGCCTGTGGAGAATTAAGGATCATTTTATAGAAATACCTATATATACACTTGTGCCCTGTACAGCAGTGTGTATGCAAGTCTTTCTGTGTTTTTATAAGCTATTAGGAACAAAATGCAGTACAAATGTCACAAAAGATCAATTAAAAGTCTGGAAAGTTATGACCTGACTGTTATTTATCGCTTTGCTCTCCTTGCTCTCTGCTTGGTTGGCAGGAAGAGTCACTGCAGCTTAACTAATGGATCTAATATAAAACAGTTTGGATATGTTTCAGTGTGTGTGTGTGTGTGTGTGTGTGTGTGTGTGTGTGTGTGTGTGTGTGTGTGTGTGTGTGTGTGTGTGTGTGTGTGTGTGTGTGTGTGTGCACATACTATTTCCGTATTCGTCGTAATCATCATACCATGTCCCCTCATCGGGAGGAGTGGCTGTGGGCTCCTCTGCGTAGATAAAGCAAACATAAAGTCAGACAACTCGTTCAGACAATGCTATTAAGTGATACTTTATAAGATGACGTGCTTTCATAAAGTTTTACAGGTTAGTCCAGCCCTGATTTATTCACCCACAACAACTGTTCTCAATTTGGATGCCACTGTGACGCCTACGATGTAATTAAGTTGTTAAATCTTTAATTTACATTTACAGGAATTATAACAAAGTGGTGATCTGATGACAAGGCTCTTTTTTTCTTTTTTTTTTTAAACTCCACATCAAAACTAAGGAACATTTTGTTGACTCTTTGGAACCAAGCAAATCTACCCACTCCTGTTTGAAAAGTAGGGCAGGTTAGCTCACAGACTCACTGTTATGTTATTCCCATGTGTTGAATTGCGCAGGATTTCTCATCTGCTGCCAGCATAAAGGCACAGATGGAATTACATTGTGTCTGCATCACAAAGTCTACAGAGATTTCTCACTAGTTGACTACATAATTGAAAATATGACTCGAATTTCAAGCATGTTTGAGTGACAGACGTTACCTATAATTTCTTCTTCGATTTCAGGGCTGACCTCTTTACCATCAGGGAATGGAAGATTCTCCGGCACCTCATCTGCAGAAGAAATAAAAAACGTAATGAAAATTAGCCAAACAGAGGGATTAGATAAGTGTCCGATCAGACTGAGAAACAGGAGAACGTGATAGAAAATGCAGGATGTGCAAGTGTGAGTGAATCGGTGGAAATGTTGTGAGAGCATAGGTATAGTATGCTGGAAATACAGAGTAATGAGCACATATGTCACCGAGCCACACGAAGGACTGTTTTTTACATCTGAGCCTGTGGAAAAGCTAGATCAGTCACGGCTGATGTCAGGACGACAGAGGCTGGAGGCTAGTGACCAATTTTTTGTGTGAAGTCTGTAAATGATCCTAATTTACCGTTTTACAGTATTGGAGTTTGAAAATGTTTGAAGGGGTAGAACAAAGTATTGTGATTACCAAGGGCCGGAAGAGGGTATTGGAAGATGTTGTAGCCTACTACTTCACCTATTGTAGTGGTTCCCAACCTGGGTGGCCCCCCTTTACATATTGTAACGCAATAGGCTACATGATTTTCACTAAAAGCCTTGTCTCTACATTACAATACAATCTAAAAAATAATTGATCAGTTTTTAATAAAAATTCAAGTTAGTAGCGGCATAAAAAGATAGAAATGTATAATTCTTTCTTTAATGGAAATGTTTCTTCTGCCCGTAAAGCGTCCAAACCAGGCTTTTCTGGATAAGCGCATTTTTAAAACATAGTCATTGTCCATGCCGGTTTCAGTTGGATTATTTGTCACAGTTGCTCCGATCAGATCGGTCTCCTCCATTTTGTAGATTATTTACGACTTTTGAATCCACATAAACACATCGGCAAAATCCGGTTTACTTTGAGCATGTGTTTTAAACGTAAACCGGATTTTGCCGATGTGTTTATGTGGATTCAAAAGTCGTAAATAATCTACAAAATGGAGGAGACCGATCTGATCNAGGCACAGATGGAATTACATGGTCCTTGCATCCAAAGTCTACAGAGATTTCTCCACCTAGGTTGGACTACATAATTGAAAATATGACTCGAATTCAGCATGGTTTGGTGACAGACGTTACCTATAATTTCTTCTTCGTTTCAGGCTGAACCTCTTTACCATCAGTTGAATGGGATGATCTCCGGCACCTCATCTGCGAAGAAATAAAAAACGTAATTGAAAATTAGTCCAAACAGAGGATTAGATAAAGTGTTCCGATCAGACTGAGAACAGGAGAACGTGATAGAAAATGCAGGATGTGCAAGTGTGAGTGAATCGGTGGAAATGTTGTGAGACATAGTTATAGTATGCTGGAAAACGAGTAATGAGCACATTGTCCCCGAGCCACACGAAGGACTGGTTTTTTACATCTGAGCCTGTGGAAAAGCTAGATCAGTCACGGCTGATGTCAGACGACAGAGGTGGAGGCTAGTGGACCATTTTTGTGTGAAAGTCTTGTAAATACCTAATTTTACCGTTTGACAGTATTGGAGTTTGAAATAATGTTTGAAGGGGTAGAACAAGTATTGTGATTACCAAGGGGCCGGGGAAGGAGGGTATTGGAAGATTGTTGTTAGCCCTACTACTTCACCTATTGTAGTGTTCCCCAACCTGGGTGGCCCCCTTTACCATATTGTAACGCAATAGGGCTACATGATTTCACTACAACGCCTTGTCTCTACATTACATAGCAATCTAAAAATAATTGATCGTTTTTAATAAAATTCAATTAAGTAGCGGCATAAAAAGATTAGGGAATGTATAATTCTTTCTTTAATGGAAAGGTTTTCTTCTGCCCGTAAAGGCTGGTCCAAACCAGGCTTTTCTGGGATAAGCGCATTTTAAAACATATTCATTTGTTCCATGCCGGTTTTCAGTTTGGAATTTATTTGTCACAGTTGTCCGATCAGATCGGTCTCCCTCCATTTGTAGATTATTACGACTTTTGTAATCCACCGATAAACACATCGGCAAAATCACGGTTTCTTTGAGCAGTGTTTAAACCAG